>NW_027478900.1:300000-393178 GCF_051014685.1 Ptiloglossa arizonensis
GCGTTTCTTACATCCAAACTGCCATATCTCGCGAACGGATTGGCCAATCCGCAAAATTTCTGTTGCATCTGAAAGTAGAAACTCGCCCGATTACAACGGTATGCGCACTTTTCCCCTATGCCGTTCTAGTTATTCGTTTCGAGCATCAGAACTGCGAAAATTTTGAGTTTCTCAAGCGTTTCTTACATCCAAACTGCCATATCTCGCGAACCGATTGACCGATCCGCAAAATTTCTGTTGCATCTGAAAGTAGAAACTCTCCCGATTACAATGGTATGCGCACTTTTCCCCTAGGCCGTTCTGGTTATTCGTTTCGAGCATCAGAACTGCGAAAATTTTGAGTTTCTCAAGCGTTTCTTACATCCAAACTGCCATATCTCGCGAACCGATTGACCGATCCGCAAAATTTCTGTTGCATCTGAAAGTAGAGACTCGCCCGATTACAACGGTATGTGTAGTTTTCCCCTAGGCCGTTCCAGTTATTCGTTTCGAGCATCAGAACTGCGAAAATTTTGAGTTTCTCAAGCGTTTCTTACCTCCAAACTGCCATATCTCGCGAACGGATTTTCCAATCCGCAAAATTTCTGTTGCATCTGAAAGTAGAGACTCGCCCGATTACAACGGTGTGTGTAGTTTTCCCCTAGGCCGTTCCAGTTATTCGTTTCGAGCATCAGAACTGCGAAAATTTTGAGTTTCTCAAGCGTTTCTTACCTCCAAACAGCCATATCTCGCGAACGGATTGACCAATCCGCAAAATTTCTGTTGCATCTGAAAGTAGAAACTCGCCCGATTACAACGGTATGCGCACTTTTCCCCTAGGCCGTTCTAGTTATTCTTTTCAAGCATCAGAACTGCGCAAATTTTGAGGTTCTCAAGCGTTTCTTACCTCAAAACTGCCATATCTCGCGAACGGATTGACCAATCCGCAAAATTTCTGTTGCATCTGAATGTAGAGACACGCCCGATTACAACGGTATGTGTAGTTTTCCCCTAGGCCGTTCCAGTTATTCGTTTCGAGCAACAGAACTGCGAAAATTTTGAATTTCTCCAGCGTTTCTTACATCCAAACTGCCATATCCCGCGAACAGATTGACCAATCCGCAAAATTTCTGTTGCATCTGAAAATAGAAACTCGCCCGATTACAACGGTAGGTGTAGTTTTCCCCTAGGCCGTTCTAGTTATTCGTTTCAAGCATCAGAACTGAGAAAATTTTGAGTTTCTCAAGCGTTTCTTATATCCAAACTGCCATATCTCGCGAACGGATTGACCAATCCGCAAAATTTCTGTTGCATCTGAAAGTAGAAACTCGCCCGATTACAACGGTATGCGCACTTTTCCCCTAGGCCGTTCTAGTTATTCGTTTCAAGCATCAGAACTGCGCAAATTTTGAGTTTCTCAAGCGTTTCTTACCTCCAAACTGCCATATCTCGCGAACGGATTGACCAATCCGCAAAATTTCTGTTGCATCTGAAAGTAGAAACTCGCCCGATTACAACGGTATGTGTACCTTTCCCCTAGGCCGTTCTAGTTATGCTTGTCGAGCATCAGAACTGCGAAAATTTTGAGTTTCTCAAGCGTTTCTTACATACAAACTGCCATATCTCGCGAACGGATTGGCCAATCCGCAAAATTTCTGTTGCATCTGAAAGCAGAAACCCGCCCGATTACAACGGTGTGTGTAGTTTTCCCCTAGGCCGTTCTAGTTATTCGTTTCAAGCATCAGAACTGCGCAAATTTTGAGTTTCTCAAGCGTTTCTTACCTCCAAACTGCCATATCTCGCGAACGGATTGACCAATCCGCAAAATTTCTGTTGCATCTGAAAGTAGAAACTCGCCCGATTACAACGGTATGCGCACTTTTCCCCTAGGCCGTTCCAGTTATTCGTTTCGAGCATCAGAACTGCGAAAATTTTGAATTTCTCAAGCGTTTCTTACATCCAAACTGCCATATCTCGCGAACGGATTGACCAATCCGCAAAATTTCTGTTGCATCTGAAAGTAGAAACTCGCCCGATTACAACGGTGTGCGCACTTTTCCCCTAGGCCGTTCTAGTTATTCGTTTCAAGCATCAGAACTGCGCAAATTTTGAGTTTCTCAAGCGTTTCTTACATCCAAACTGCCATATCTCGCGAACCGATTGACCGATCCGCAAAATTTCTGTTGCATCTGAAAGTAGAGACTCGCCCGATTACAACGGTATGTGTAGTTTTCCCCTAGGCCGTTCCAGTTATTCGTTTCGAGCATCAGAACTGCGAAAATTTTGAGTTTCTCAAGCGTTTCTTACCTCCAAACTGCCATATCTCGCGAACGGATTTTCCAATCCGCAAAATTTCTGTTGCATCTGAAAGTAGAGACTCGCCCGATTACAACGGTGTGTGTAGTTTTCCCCTAGGCCGTTCCAGTTATTCGTTTCGAGCATCAGAACTGCGAAAATTTTGAGTTTCTCAAGCGTTTCTTACCTCCAAACTGCCATATCTCGCGAACGGATTGACCAATCCGCAAAATTTCTGTTGCATCTGAAAGTAGAAACTCGCCCGATTACAACGGTATGCGCACTTTTCCCCTAGGCCGTTCTAGTTATTCTTTTCAAGCATCAGAACTGCGCAAATTTTGAGGTTCTCAAGCGTTTCTTACCTCAAAACTGCCATATCTCGCGAACGGATTGACCAATCCGCAAAATTTCTGTTGCATCTGAATGTAGAGACACGCCCGATTACAACGGTATGTGTAGTTTTCCCCTAGGCCGTTCCAGTTATTCGTTTCGAGCAACAGAACTGCGAAAATTTTGAATTTCTCCAGCGTTTCTTACATCCAAACTGCCATATCCCGCGAACAGATTGACCAATCCGCAAAATTTCTGTTGCATCTGAAAATAGAAACTCGCCCGATTACAACGGTAGGTGTAGTTTTCCCCTAGGCCGTTCTAGTTATTCGTTTCAAGCATCAGAACTGAGAAAATTTTGAGTTTCTCAAGCGTTTCTTATATCCAAACTGCCATATCTCGCGAACGGATTGACCAATCCGCAAAATTTCTGTTGCATCTGAAAGTAGAAACTCGCCCGATTACAACGGTATGCGCACTTTTCCCCTAGGCCGTTCTAGTTATTCGTTTCAAGCATCAGAACTGCGCAAATTTTGAGTTTCTCAAGCGTTTCTTACCTCCAAACTGCCATATCTCGCGAACGGATTGACCAATCCGCAAAATTTCTGTTGCATCTGAAAGTAGAAACTCGCCCGATTACAACGGTATGTGTACCTTTCCCCTAGGCCGTTCTAGTTATGCTTGTCGAGCATCAGAACTGCGAAAATTTTGAGTTTCTCAAGCGTTTCTTACATACAAACTGCCATATCTCGCGAACGGATTGGCCAATCCGCAAAATTTCTGTTGCATCTGAAAGCAGAAACCCGCCCGATTACAACGGTGTGTGTAGTTTTCCCCTAGGCCGTTCTAGTTATTCGTTTCAAGCATCAGAACTGCGCAAATTTTGAGTTTCTCAAGCGTTTCTTACCTCCAAACTGCCATATCTCGCGAACGGATTGACCAATCCGCAAAATTTCTGTTGCATCTGAAAGTAGAAACTCGCCCGATTACAACGGTATGCGCACTTTTCCCCTAGGCCGTTCCAGTTATTCGTTTCGAGCATCAGAACTGCGAAAATTTTGAATTTCTCAAGCGTTTCTTACATCCAAACTGCCATATCTCGCGAACGGATTGACCAATCCGCAAAATTTCTGTTGCATCTGAAAGTAGAAACTCGCCCGATTACAACGGTGTGCGCACTTTTCCCCTAGGCCGTTCTAGTTATTCGTTTCAAGCATCAGAACTGCGCAAATTTTGAGTTTCTCAAGCGTTTCTTACCTCCAAACTGCCATATCTCGCGAACGGATTGACCAATTCGCAAAATTTCTGTTGCGTCTGAAAGTAGAGACTCGCTCGATTACAACGGTATGTGTAGTTTTCCCCTAGGCCGTTCCAGTTATTCGTTTCGAGCATCAGAACTGCGAAAATTTTGAATTTCTCAAGCGTTTCTTACATCTAAACTGCCATATCACGCGAACGGATTGACCGATCCGCAAAATTTCTGTTGCATCTGAAAGTAGAAACTCGCCCGATTACAACGGTATGCGCACTTTTCCCCTAGGCCGTTCTAGTTATTCGTTTCAAGCATCAGAACTGAGAAAATTTTGAGTTTCTCAAGCGTTTCTTATATCCAAACTGCCATATCTCGCGAACGGATTGACCAATCCGCAAAATTTCTGTTGCATCTGAAAGTAGAAACTCGCCCGATTACAACGGTATGCGCACTTTTCCCCTAGGCCGTTCTAGTTATTCGTTTCAAGCATCAGAACTGCCAAATTTTGAGTTTCTCAAGCGTTTCTTACCTCCAAACTGCCATATCACGCGAACGGATTGACCAATCCGCAAAATTTCTGTTGCATCTGAAAGTAGAAACTCGCCCGATTACATCGGGATGCGCACTTTTCCCCTAGGCCGTTCTAGTTATTCGTTTCAAGCATCAGAACTGCGCAAATTTTGAGTTTCTCAAGCGTTTCTTACCTCCAAACTGCCATATCCCGCGAACTGATTGACCAATCCGCAAAATTTCTGTTGCATCTGAAAATAGAAACTCGCCCGATTACAACGGTAGGTGTAGTTTTCCCCTAGGCCGTTCTAGTTATTCGTTTCAAGCATCAGAACTGCGCAAATTTTGAGTTTCTCAAGCGTTTCTTACCTCCAAACTGCCATATCTCGCGAACGGATTGACCAATCCGCAAAATTTCTGTTGCATCTGAAAGTAGTAACTCGCCCGATTACAACGGTATGCGCACTTTTCCCCTAGGCCGTTCTAGTTATTTGTTTCAAGCATCAGAACTGGGCAAATTCTGAGTTTCTCAAGCGTTTCTTACCTCCAAACTGCCATATCTCGCGAACGGATTGACCAATCCGCAAAATTTCTGTTGCATCTGAAAGTAGAAACTCGCCCGATTACATCGGTATGCGCACTTTTCCCCTAGGCCGTTCTAGTTATTCGTTTCAAGCATCAGAACTGCGCAAATTTTGAGTTTCTCAAGCGTTTCTTACATCCAAACTGCCATATCCCGCGAACAGATTGACCAATCCGCAAAATTTCTGTTGCATCTGAAAATAGAAACTCGCCCGATTACAACGGTAGGTGTAGTTTTCCCCTAGGCCGTTCTAGTTATTCGTTTCGAGCATCAGAACTGCGCAAATTTTGAGTTTCTCAAGCGTTTCTTACCTCCAAACTGCCATATCTCGCGAACGGATTGACCAATCCGCAAAATTTCTGTTGCATCTGAAAGTAGAAACTCGCCCGATTACAACGGTATGCGCACTTTTCCCCTAGGCCGTTCTAGTTATTCTTTTCAAGCATCAGAACTGCGCAAATTTTGAGGTTCTCAAGCGTTTCTTACCTCAAAACTGCCATATCTCGCGAACGGATTGACCAATCCGCAAAATTTCTGTTGCATCTGAATGTAGAGACACGCCCGATTACAACGGTATGTGTAGTTTTCCTCTAGGCCGTTCCAGTTATTCGTTTCGAGCAACAGAACTGCGAAAATTTTGAATTTCTCCAGCGTTTCTTACATCCAAACTGCCATATCTCGCGAACGGATTGACCAATCCGCAAAATTTCTGTTGCATCTGAAAGTCGAAACTCGCCCGATTACAACGGTATGCGCACTTTTCCCCTAGGCCGTTCTAGTTATTCGTTTCAAGCATCAGAACTGCGAAAATTTTGAGTTTCTCAAGCGTTTCTTACCTCCAAACTGCCATATCTCGCGAACGGATTGACCAATCCGCAAAATTTCTGTTGCATCTGAAAGTAGAAACTCGCCCGATTACAACGGTGAGCGCACTTTTCCCCTAGGCCGTTCCAGTTATTCTTTCGAGCATCAGAACTTTGAAAATTTTGAATTTCTCAAGCGTTTCTTACATCCAAACTGCCATATCTCGCGAACGGATTGACCAATCCGCAAAATTTCTGTTGCATCTGAAAGTAGAAACTCGCCCGATTACAACGGTGTGCGCACTTTTCCCCTAGGTCGTTCTAGTTATTCGTTTCAAGCATCAGAACTGCGCAAATTTTGAGTTTCTCAAGCGTTTCTTACCTCCAAACTGCCATATCTCGCGAACGGATTGACCAATTCGCAAAATTTCTGTTGCATCTGAAAGTAGAGACTCGCCCGATTACAACGGTATGTGTAGTTTTCCCCTACGCCGTTCCAGTTATTCGTTTCGAGCATCAGAACTGCGAAAATTTTGAATTTCTCAAGCGTTTCTTACATGTAAACTGCCATATCACGCGAACGGATTGGCCGATCCGCAAAATTTCTGTTGCATCTGAAAGTAGAAACTCGCCCGATTACAACGGTATGCGCACTTTTCCCCTAGGCCGTTCTAGTTATTCGTTTCAAGCATCAGAACAGAGAAAAATTTGGGTTTCTCAAGCGTTTCTTATATCCAAACTGCCATATCTCGCGAACGGATTGACCAATCCGCAAAATTTCTGTTGCATCTGAAAGTAGAAACTCGCCCGATTACAACGGTATGCGCACTTTTCCCCTAGGCCGTTCTAGTTATTCGTTTCAAGCATCAGAACTGCCAAATTTTGAGTTTCTCAAGCGTTTCTTACCTCCAAACTGCCATATCACGCGAAGGCAAGACCAATCCGCAAAATTTCTGTTGCATCTGAAAGTAGAAACTCGCCCGATTACATCGGTATGCGCACTTTTCCCCTAGGCCGTTCTAGTTATTCGTTTCAAGCATCAGAACTGCGCAAATTTTGAGTTTCTCAAGCGATTCTTACCTCCAAACTGCCATATCTCGCGAACGGATTGACCAATTCGCAAAATTTCTGTTGCATCTGAAAGTAGAGACTCGCCCGATTACAACGGTATGTGTAGTTTTCCCCTAGGCCGTTCCAGTTATTCGTTTCGAGCATCAGAACTGCGAAAATTTTGAATTTCTCAAGCGTTTCTTACATCTAAACTGCCATATCACGCGAACGGATTGACCGATCCGCAAAATTTCTGTTGCATCTGAAAGTAGAAACTCGCCCGATTACAACGGTATGCGCACTTTTCCCCTAGGCCGTTCTAGTTATTCGTTTCAAGCATCAGAACTGAGAAAATTTTGAGTTTCTCAAGCGTTTCTTATATCCAAACTGCCATATCTCGCGAACGGATTGACCAATCCGCAAAATTTCTGTTGCATCTGAAAGTAGAAACTCGCCCGATTACAACGGTATGCGCACTTTTCCCCTAGGCCGTTCTAGTTATTCGTTTCAAGCATCAGAACTGCCAAATTTTGAGTTTCTCAAGCGTTTCTTACCTCCAAACTGCCATATCACGCGAACGGATTGACCAATCCGCAAAATTTCTGTTGCATCTGAAAGTAGAAACTCGCCCGATTACATCGGTATGCGCACTTTTCCCCTAGGCCGTTCTAGTTATTCGTTTCAAGCATCAGAACTGCGCAAATTTTGAGTTTCTCAAGCGTTTCTTACATCCAAACTGCCATATCCCGCGAACAGATTGACCAATCCGCAAAATTTCTGTTGCATCTGAAAATAGAAACTCGCCCGATTACAACGGTAGGTATAGTTTTCCCCTAGGCCGTTCTAGTTATTCGTTTCAAGCATCAGAACTGCGCAAATTTTGAGTTTCTCAAGCGTTTCTTACCTCCAAACTGCCATATCTCGCGAACGGATTGACCAATCCGCAAGATTTCTGTTGCATCTGAAAGTAGAGACTCGCCCGATTACAACGGTATGTGTAGTTTTCCCCTAGGCCGTTCTAGTTATTCGTTTCAAGCATCAGAACTGAGAAAATTTTGAGTTTCTCAAGCGTTTCTTATATCCAAACTGCCATATCTCGCGAACGGATTGACCAATCCGCAAAATTTCTGTTGCATCTGAAAGTAGAAACTCGCCCGATTACAACGGTATGCGCACTTTTCCCCTAGGCCGTTCTAGTTATTCGTTTCAAGAATCAGAACTGCGCAAATTTTGAGTTTCTCAAGCGTTTCTTACCTCCAAACTGCCATATCTCGCGAACGGATTGACCAATCCGCAAAATTTCTGTTGCATCTGAAAGTAGAAACTCGCCCGATTACATCGGTATGCGCACTTTTCCCCTAGGCCGTTCTAGTTATTCGTTTCAAGCATCAGAACTGCGCAAATTTTGAGTTTCTCAAGCGTTTCTTACATCCAAACTGCCATATCCCGCGAACAGATTGACCAATCCGCAAAATTTCTGTTGCATCTGAAAATAGAAACTCGCCCGATTACAACGGTAGGTGTAGTTTTCCCCTAGGCCGTTCTAGTTATTCGTTTCAAGCATCAGAACTGCGCAAATTTTGAGTTTCTCAAGCGTTTCTTACCTCCAAACTGCCATATCTCGCGAACGGATTGACCAATCCGCAAGATTTCTGTTGCATCTGAAAGTAGAGACTCGCCCGATTACAACGGTATGTGTAGTTTTCCCCTAGGCCGTTCTAGTTATTCGTTTCGAGCATCAGAACTGCGCAAATTTTGAGTCTCTCAAGCGTTTCTTACCTCCAAACTGCCATATCTCGCGAACGGATTGACCAATCCGCAAAATTTCTGTTGCATCTGAAAGTAGAAACTCGCCCGATTACAACGGTATGCGCACTTTTCCCCTAGGCCGTTCTAGTTATTCTTTTCAAGCATCAGAACTGCGAAAATTTTGAGTTTCTCAAGCGTTTCTTACCTCCAAACTGCCATATCTCGCGAACGGATTGACCAATCCGCAAAATTTCTGTTGCATCTGAAAGTAGAAACTCGCCCGATTACAACGGTGTGCGCACTTTTCCCCTAGGCCGTTCTAGTTATTCGTTTCAAGCATCAGAACTGCCAAATTTTGAGTTTCTCAAGCGTTTCTTACCTCCAAACTGCCATATCACGCGAACGGATTGACCAATCCGCAAAATTTCTGTTGCATCTGAAAGTAGAAACTCGCCCGATTACATCGGTATGCGCACTTTTCCCCTAGGCCGTTCTAGTTATTCGTTTCAAGCATCAGAACTGCGCAAATTTTGAGTTTCTCAAGCGTTTCTTACATCCAAACTGCCATATCCCGCGAACAGATTGACCAATCCGCAAAATTTCTGTTGCATCTGAAAATAGAAACTCGCCCGATTACAACGGTAGGTGTAGTTTTCCCCTAGGCCGTTCTAGTTATTCGTTTCAAGCATCAGAACTGCGCAAATTTTGAGTTTCTCAAGCGTTTCTTACCTCCAAACTGCCATATCTCGCGAACGGATTGACCAATCCGCAAGATTTCTGTTGCATCTGAAAGTAGAGACTCGCCCGATTACAACGGTATGTGTAGTTTTCCCCTAGGCCGTTCTAGTTATTCGTTTCAAGCATCAGAACTGAGAAAATTTTGAGTTTCTCAAGCGTTTCTTATATCCAAACTGCCATATCTCGCGAACGGATTGACCAATCCGCAAAATTTCTGTTGCATCTGAAAGTAGAAACTCGCCCGATTACAACGGTATGCGCACTTTTCCCCTAGGCCGTTCTAGTTATTCGTTTCAAGCATCAGAACTGCGCAAATTTTGAGTTTCTCAAGCGTTTCTTACCTCCAAACTGCCATATCTCGCGAACGGATTGACCAATCCGCAAGATTTCTGTTGCATCTGAAAGTAGAGACTCGCCCGATTACAACGGTATGTGTAGTTTTCCCCTAGGCCGTTCTAGTTATTCGTTTCAAGCATCAGAACTGAGAAAATTTTGAGTTTCTCAAGCGTTTCTTATATCCAAACTGCCATATCTCGCGAACGGATTGACCAATCCGCAAAATTTCTGTTGCATCTGAAAGTAGAAACTCGCCCGATTACAACGGTATGCGCACTTTTCCCCTAGGCCGTTCTAGTTATTCGTTTCAAGAATCAGAACTGCGCAAATTTTGAGTTTCTCAAGCGTTTCTTACCTCCAAACTGCCATATCTCGCGAACGGATTGACCAATCCGCAAAATTTCTGTTGCATCTGAAAGTAGAAACTCGCCCGATTACATCGGTATGCGCACTTTTCCCCTAGGCCGTTCTAGTTATTCGTTTCAAGCATCAGAACTGCGCAAATTTTGAGTTTCTCAAGCGTTTCTTACATCCAAACTGCCATATCCCGCGAGCAGATTGACCAATCCGCAAAATTTCTGTTGCATCTGAAAATAGAAACTCGCCCGATTACAACGGTAGGTGTAGTTTTCCCCTAGGCCGTTCTAGTTATTCGTTTCAAGCATCAGAACTGCGCAAATTTTGAGTTTCTCAAGCGTTTCTTACCTCCAAACTGCCATATCTCGCGAACGGATTGACCAATCCGCAAGATTTCTGTTGCATCTGAAAGTAGAGACTCGCCCGATTACAACGGTATGTGTAGTTTTCCCCTAGGCCGTTCTAGTTATTCGTTTCGAGCATCAGAACTGCGCAAATTTTGAGTCTCTCAAGCGTTTCTTACCTCCAAACTGCCATATCTCGCGAACGGATTGACCAATCCGCAAAATTTCTGTTGCATCTGAAAGTAGAAACTCGCCCGATTACAACGGTATGCGCACTTTTCCCCTAGGCCGTTCTAGTTATTCTTTTCAAGCATCAGAACTGCGAAAATTTTGAGTTTCTCAAGCGTTTCTTACCTCCAAACTGCCATATCTCGCGAACGGATTGACCAATCCGCAAAATTTCTGTTGCATCTGAAAGTAGAAACTCGCCCGATTACAACGGTGTGCGCACTTTTCCCCTAGGCCGTTCTAGTTATTCGTTTCAAGCATCAGAACTGCCAAATTTTGAGTTTCTCAAGCGTTTCTTACCTCCAAACTGCCATATCACGCGAACGGATTGACCAATCCGCAAAATTTCTGTTGCATCTGAAAGTAGAAACTCGCCCGATTACATCGGTATGCGCACTTTTCCCCTAGGCCGTTCTAGTTATTCGTTTCAAGCATCAGAACTGCGCAAATTTTGAGTTTCTCAAGCGTTTCTTACATCCAAACTGCCATATCCCGCGAACAGATTGACCAATCCGCATAATTTCTGTTGCATCTGAAAATAGAAACTCGCCCTATTACAACGGTAGGTGTAGTTTTCCCCTAGGCCGTTCTAGTTATTCGTTTCAAGCATCAGAACTGCGCAAATTTTGAGTTTCTCAAGCGTTTCTTACCTCCAAACTGCCATATCTCGCGAACGGATTGACCAATCCGCAAGATTTCTGTTGCATCTGAAAGTAGAGACTCGCCCGATTACAACGGTATGTGTAGTTTTCCCCTAGGCCGTTCTAGTTATTCGTTTCAAGCATCAGAACTGAGAAAATTTTGAGTTTCTCAAGCGTTTCTTATATCCAAACTGCCATATCTCGCGAACGGATTGACCAATCCGCAAAATTTCTGTTGCATCTGAAAGTAGAAACTCGCCCGATTACAACGGTATGCGCACTTTTCCCCTAGGCCGTTCTAGTTATTCGTTTCAAGCATCAGAACTGCGCAAATTTTGAGTTTCTCAAGCGTTTCTTACCTCCAAACTGCCATATCTCGCGAACGGATTGACCAATCCGCAAAATTTCTGTTGCATCTGAAAGTAGAAACTCGCCCGATTACATCGGTATGCGCACTTTTCCCCTAGGCCGTTCTAGTTATTCGTTTCAAGCATCAGAACTGCGCAAATTTTGAGTTTCTCAAGCGTTTCTTACATCCAAACTGCCATATCCCGCGAACAGATTGACCAATCCGCAAAATTTCTGTTGCATCTGAAAATAGAAACTCGCCCGATTACAACGGTAGGTGTAGTTTTCCCCTAGGCCGTTCTAGTTATTCGTTTCAAGCATCAGAACTGCGCAAATTTTGAGTTTCTCAAGCGTTTCTTACCTCCAAACTGCCATATCTCGCGAACGGATTGACCAATCCGCAAGATTTCTGTTGCATCTGAAAGTAGAGACTCGCCCGATTACAACGGTATGTGTAGTTTTCCCCTAGGCCGTTCTAGTTATTCGTTTCGAGCATCAGAACTGCGCAAATTTTGAGTCTCTCAAGCGTTTCTTACCTCCAAACTGCCATATCTCGCGAACGGATTGACCAATTCGCAAAATTTCTGTTGCATCTGAAAGTAGAAACTCGCCCGATTACAACGGTATGCGCACTTTTCCCCTAGGCCGTTCTAGTTATTCTTTTCAAGCATCAGAACTGCGCAAATTTTGAGGTTCTCAAGCGTTTCTTACCTCAAAACTGCCATATCTCGCGAACGGATTGACCAATCCGCAAAATTTCTGTTGCATCTGAATGTAGAGACACGCCCGATTACAACGGTATGTGTAGTTTTCCCCTAGGCCGTTCCAGTTATTCGTTTCGAGCAACAGAACTGCGAAAATTTTGAATTTCTCCAGCGTTTCTTACATCCAAACTGTCATATCTCGCGAACGGATTGACCAATCCGCAAAATTTCTGTTGCATCTGAAAGTCGAAACTCGCCCGATTACAACGGTATGCGCACTTTTCCCCTAGGCCGTTCTAGTTATTCGTTTCAAGCATCAGAACTGCGAAAATTTTGAGTTTCTCAAGCGTTTCTTACCTCCAAACTGCCATATCTCGCGAACGGATTGACCAATCCGCAAAATTTCTGTTGCATCTGAAAGTAGAAACTCGCCCGATTACAACGGTGAGCGCACTTTTCCCCTAGGCCGTTCCAGTTATTCGTTTCGAGCATCAGAACTGCGAAAATTTTGAATTTCTCAAGCGTTTCTTACATCCAAACTGCCATATCTCGCGAACGGATTGACCAATCCGCAAAATTTCTGTTGCATCTGAAAGTAGAAACTCGCCCGATTACAACGGTGTGCGCACTTTTCCCCTAGGCCGTTCTAGTTATTCGTTTCAAGCATCAGAACTGCGCAAATTTTGAGTTTCTCAAGCGTTTCTTACCTCCAAACTGCCATATCTCGCGAACGGATTGACCAATCCGCAAAATTTCTGTTGCATCTGAAAATAGAAACTCGCCCGATTACAACGGTAGGTGTAGTTTTCCCCTAGGCCGTTCTAGTTATTCGTTTCAAGCATCAGAACTGCGCAAATTTTGAGTTTCTCAAGCGTTTCTTACCTCCAAACTGCCATATCTCGCGAACGGATTGACCAATCCGCAAGATTTCTGTTGCATCTGAAAGTAGAGACTCGCCCGATTACAACGGTATGTGTAGTTTTCCCCTAGGCCGTTCTAGTTATTCGTTTCAAGCATCAGAACTGAGAAAATTTTGAGTTTCTCAAGCGTTTCTTATATCCAAACTGCCATATCTCGCGAACGGATTGACCAATCCGCAAAATTTCTGTTGCATCTGAAAGTAGAAACTCGCCCGATTACAACGGTATGCGCACTTTTCCCCTAGGCCGTTCTAGTTATTCGTTTCAAGCATCAGAACTGCGCAAATTTTGAGTTTCTCAAGCGTTTCTTACCTCCAAACTGCCATATCTCGCGAACGGATTGACCAATCCGCAAAATTTCTGTTGCATCTGAAAGTAGAAACTCGCCCGATTACATCGGTATGCGCACTTTTCCCCTAGGCCGTTCTAGTTATTCGTTTCAAGCATCAGAACTGCGCAAATTTTGAGTTTCTCAAGCGTTTCTTACATCCAAACTGCCATATCCCGCGAACAGATTGACCAATCCGCAAAATTTCTGTTGCATCTGAAAATAGAAACTCGCCCGATTACAACGGTAGGTGTAGTTTTCCCCTAGGCCGTTCTAGTTATTCGTTTCAAGCATCAGAACTGCGCAAATTTTGAGTTTCTCAAGCGTTTCTTACCTCCAAACTGCCATATCTCGCGAACGGATTGACCAATCCGCAAGATTTCTGTTGCATCTGAAAGTAGAGACTCGCCCGATTACAACGGTATGTGTAGTTTTCCCCTAGGCCGTTCTAGTTATTCGTTTCGAGCATCAGAACTGCGCAAATTTTGAGTCTCTCAAGCGTTTCTTACCTCCAAACTGCCATATCTCGCGAACGGATTGACCAATCCGCAAAATTTCTGTTGCATCTGAAAGTAGAAACTCGCCCGATTACAACGGTATGCGCACTTTTCCCCTAGGCCGTTCTAGTTATTCTTTTCAAGCATCAGAACTGCGCAAATTTTGAGGTTCTCAAGCGTTTCTTACCTCAAAACTGCCATATCTCGCGAACGGATTGACCAATCCGCAAAATTTCTGTTGCATCTGAATGTAGAGACACGCCCGATTACAACGGTATGTGTAGTTTTCCCCTAGGCCGTTCCAGTTATTCGTTTCGAGCAACAGAACTGCGAAAATTTTGAATTTCTCCAGCGTTTCTTACATCCAAACTGCCATATCTCGCGAACGGATTGACCAATCCGCAAAATTTCTGTTGCATCTGAAAGTAGAAACTCGCCCGATTACATCGGTATGCGCACTTTTCCCCTAGGCCGTTCTAGTTATTCGTTTCAAGCATCAGAACTGCGCAAATTTTGAGTTTCTCAAGCGTTTCTTACATCCAAACTGCCATATCCCGCGAACAGATTGACCAATCCGCAAAATTTCTGTTGCATCTGAAAATAGAAACTCGCCCGATTACAACGGTAGGTGTAGTTTTCCCCTAGGCCGTTCTAGTTATTCGTTTCAAGCATCAGAACTGCGCAAATTTTGAGTTTCTCAAGCGTTTCTTACCTCCAAACTGCCATATCTCGCGAACGGATTGACCAATCCGCAAGATTTCTGTTGCATCTGAAAGTAGAGACTCGCCCGATTACAACGGTATGTGTAGTTTTCCCCTAGGCCGTTCTAGTTATTCGTTTCGAGCATCAGAACTGCGCAAATTTTGAGTCTCTCAAGCGTTTCTTACCTCCAAACTGCCATATCTCGCGAACGGATTGACCAATCCGCAAAATTTCTGTTGCATCTGAAAGTAGAAACTCGCCCGATTACAACGGTATGCGCACTTTTCCCCTAGGCCGTTCTAGTTATTCTTTTCAAGCATCAGAACTGCGCAAATTTTGAGGTTCTCAAGCGTTTCTTACCTCAAAACTGCCATATCTCGCGAACGGATTGACCAATCCGCAAAATTTCTGTTGCATCTGAATGTAGAGACACGCCCGATTACAACGGTATGTGTAGTTTTCCCCTAGGCCGTTCCAGTTATTCGTTTCGAGCAACAGAACTGCGAAAATTTTGAATTTCTCCAGCGTTTCTTACATCCAAACTGCCATATCTCGCGAACGGATTGACCAATCCGCAAAATTTCTGTTGCATCTGAAAGTCGAAACTCGCCCGATTACAACGGTATGCGCACTTTTCCCCTAGGCCGTTCTAGTTATTCGTTTCAAGCATCAGAACTGCGAAAATTTTGAGTTTCTCAAGCGTTTCTTACCTCCAAACTGCCATATCTCGCGAACGGATTGACCAATCCGCAAAATTTCTGTTGCATCTGAAAGTAGAAACTCGCCCGATTACAACGGTGAGCGCACTTTTCCCCTAGGCCGTTCCAGTTATTCGTTTCGAGCATCAGAACTGCGAAAATTTTGAATTTCTCAAGCGTTTCTTACATCCAAACTGCCATATCTCGCGAACGGATTGACCAATCCGCAAAATTTCTGTTGCATCTGAAAGTAGAAACTCGCCCGATTACAACGGTGTGCGCACTTTTCCCCTAGGCCGTTCTAGTTATTCGTTTCAAGCATCAGAACTGCGCAAATTTTGAGTTTCTCAAGCGTTTCTTACCTCCAAACTGCCATATCTCGCGAACGGATTGACCAATTCGCAAAATTTCTGTTGCATCTGAAAGTAGAGACTCGCCCGATTACAACGGTATGTGTAGTTTTCCCCTACGCCGTTCCAGTTATTCGTTTCGAGCATCAGAACTGCGAAAATTTTGAATTTCTCAAGCGTTTCTTACATCTAAACTGCCATATCACGCGAACGGATGGACCGATCCGCAAAATTTCTGTTGCATCTGAAAGTAGAAACTCGCCCGATTACAACGGTATGCGCACTTTTCCCCTAGGCCGTTCTAGTTATTCGTTTCAAGCATCAGAACTGAGAAAATTTTGAGTTTCTCAAGCGTTTCTTATATCCAAACTGCCATATCTCGCGAACGGATTGACCAATCCGCAAAATTTCTGTTGCATCTGAAAGTAGAAACTCGCCCGATTACAACGGTATGCGCACTTTTCCCCTAGGCCGTTCTAGTTATTCGTTTCAAGCATCAGAACTGCCAAATTTTGAGTTTCTCAAGCGTTTCTTACCTCCAAACTGCCATATCACGCGAAGGGAAGACCAATCCGCAAAATTTCTGTTGCATCTGAAAGTAGAAACTCGCCCGATTACATCGGTATGCGCACTTTTCCCCTAGGCCGTTCTAGTTATTCGTTTCAAGCATCAGAACTGCGCAAATTTTGAGTTTCTCAAGCGTTTCTTACATCCAAACTGCCATATCCCGCGAACAGATTGACCAATCCGCAAAATTTCTGTTGCATCTGAAAATAGAAACTCGCCCGATTACAACGGTAGGTGTAGTTTTCCCCTAGGCCGTTCTAGTTATTCGTTTCAAGCATCAGAACTGCGCAAATTTTGAGTTTCTCAAGCGTTTCTTACCTCCAAACTGCCATATCTCGCGAACGGATTGACCAATCCGCAAGATTTCTGTTGCATCTGAAAGTAGAGACTCGCCCGATTACAACGGTATGTGTAGTTTTCCCCTAGGCCGTTCTAGTTATTCGTTTCAAGCATCAGAACTGAGAAAATTTTGAGTTTCTCAAGCGTTTCTAATATCCAAACTGCCATATCTCGCGAACGGATTGACCAATCCGCAAAATTTCTGTTGCATCTGAAAGTAGAAACTCGCCCGATTACAACGGTATGCGCACTTTTCCCCTAGGCCGTTCTAGTTATTCGTTTCAAGCATCAGAACTGCGCAAATTTTGAGTTTCTCAAGCGTTTCTTACCTCCAAACTGCCATATCTCGCGAACGGATTGACCAATCCGCAAAATTTCTGTTGCATCTGAAAGTAGAAACTCGCCCGATTACATCGGTATGCGCACTTTTCCCCTAGGCCGTTCTAGTTATTCGTTTCAAGCATCAGAACTGCGCAAATTTTGAGTTTCTCAAGCGTTTCTTACATCCAAACTGCCATATCCCGCGAACAGATTGACCAATCCGCAAAATTTCTGTTGCATCTGAAAATAGAAACGCGCCCGATTACAACGGTAGGTGTAGTTTTCCCCTAGGCCGTTCTAGTTATTCGTTTCAAGCATCAGAACTGCGCAAATTTTGAGTTTCTCAAGCGTTTCTTACCTCCAAACTGCCATATCTCGCGAACGGATTGACCAATCCGCAAGATTTCTGTTGCATCTGAAAGTAGAGACTCGCCCGATTACAACGGTATGTGTAGTTTTCCCCTAGGCCGTTCTAGTTATTCTTTTCAAGCATCAGAACTGCGCAAATTTTGAGGTTCTCAAGCGTTTCTTACCTCAAAACTGCCATATCTCGCGAACGGATTGACCAATCCGCAAAATTTCTGTTGCATCTGAATGTAGAGACACGCCCGATTACAACGGTATGTGTAGTTTTCCCCTAGGCCGTTCCAGTTATTCGTTTCGAGCAACAGAACTGCGAAAATTTTGAATTTCTCCAGCGTTTCTTACATCCAAACTGCCATATCTCGCGAACGGATTGACCAATCCGCAAAATTTCTGTTGCATCTGAAAGTCGAAACTCGCCCGATTACAACGGTATGCGCACTTTTCCCCTAGGCCGTTCTAGTTATTCGTTTCAAGCATCAGAACTGCGAAAATTTTGAGTTTCTCAAGCGTTTCTTACCTCCAAACTGCCATATCTCGCGAACGGATTGACCAATCCGCAAAATTTCTGTTGCATCTGAAAGTAGAAACTCGCCCGATTACAACGGTGAGCGCACTTTTCCCCTAGGCCGTTCCAGTTATTCGTTTCGAGCATCAGAACTGCGAAAATTTTGAATTTCTCAAGCGTTTCTTACATCCAAACTGCCATATCTCGCGAACGGATTGACCAATCCGCAAAATTTCCGTTGCATCTGAAAGTAGAAACTCGCCCGATTACAACGGTGTGCGCACTTTTCCCCTAGGCCGTTCCAGTTATTCGTTTCAAGCATCAGAACTGCGCAAATTTTGAGTTTCTCAAGCGTTTCTTACCTCCAAACTGCCATATCTCGCGAACGGATTGACCAATTCGCAAAATTTCTGTTGCATCTGAAAGTAGAGACTCGCCCGATTACAACGGTATGTGTAGTTTTCCCCTAGGCCGTTCCAGTTATTCGTTTCGAGCATCAGAACTGCGAAAATTTTGAATTTCTCAAGCGTTTCTTACATCTAAACTGCCATATCACGCGAACGGATTGACCGATCCGCAAAATTTCTGTTGCATCTGAAAGTAGAAACTCGCCCGATTACAACGGTATGCGCACTTTTCCCCTAGGCCGTTCTAGTTATTCGTTTCAAGCATCAGAACTGAGAAAATTTTGAGTTTCTCAAGCGTTTCTTATATCCAAACTGCCATATCTCGCGAACGGATTGACCAATCCGCAAAATTTCTGTTGCATCTGAAAGTAGAAACTCGCCCGATTACAACGGTATGCGCACTTTTCCCCTAGGCCGTTCTAGTTATTCGTTTCAAGCATCAGAACTGCCAAATTTTGAGTTTCTCAAGCGTTTCTTACCTCCAAACTGCCATATCACGCGAACGGATTGACCAATCCGCAAAATTTCTGTTGCATCTGAAAGTAGAAACTCGCCCGATTACATCGGTATGCGCACTTTTCCCCTAGGCCGTTCTAGTTATTCGTTTCAAGCATCAGAACTGCGCATATTTTGAGTTTCTCAAGCGTTTCTTACATCCAAACTGCCATATCACGCGAACGGATTGGCCGATCCGCAAAATTTCTGTTGCATCTGAAAGTAGAAACTCGCCCGATTACAACGGTATGCGCACTTTTCCCCTAGGCCGTTCTAGTTATTCGTTTCAAGCATCAGAACAGAGAAAAATTTGGGTTTCTCAAGCGTTTCTTATATCCAAACTGCCATATCTCGCGAACGGATTGACCAATCCGCAAAATTTCTGTTGCATCTGAAAGTAGAAACTCGCCCGATTACAACGGTATGCGCACTTTTCCCCTAGGCCGTTCTAGTTATTCGTTTCAAGCATCAGAACTGCCAAATTTTGAGTTTCTCAAGCGTTTCTTACCTCCAAACTGCCATATCACGCGAAGGGAAGACCAATCCGCAAAATTTCTGTTGCATCTGAAAGTAGAAACTCGCCCGATTACAACGGTATGCGCACTTTTCCCCTAGGCCGTTCTAGTTATTCGTTTCAAGCATCAGAACTGCCAAATTTTGAGTTTCTCAAGCGTTTCTTACCTCCAAACTGCCATATCACGCGAACGGATTGACCAATCCGCAAAATTTCTGTTGCATCTGAAAGTAGAAACTCGCCCGATTACATCGGTATGCGCACTTTTCCCCTAGGCCGTTCTAGTTATTCGTTTCAAGCATCAGAACTGCGAAAATTTTGAGTTTCTCAAGCGTTTCTTACCTCCAAACTGCCATATCTCGCGAACGGATTGACCAATCCGCAAAATTTCTGTTGCATCTGAAAGTAGAAACTCGCCCGATTACAACGGTGAGCGCACTTTTCCCCTAGGCCGTTCCAGTTATTCGTTTCGAGCATCAGAACTGCGAACATTTTGAATTTCTCAAGCGTTTCTTACATCCAAACTGCCATATCTCGCGAACGGATTGACCAATCCGCAAAATTTCTGTTGCATCTGAAAGTAGAAACTCGCCCGATTACAACGGTGTGCGCACTTTTCCCCTAGGCCGTTCTAGTTATTCGTTTCAAGCATCAGAACTGCGCAAATTTTGAGTTTCTCAAGCGTTTCTTACCTCCAAACTGCCATATCTCGCGAACGGATTGACCAATTCGCAAAATTTCTGTTGCATCTGAAAGTAGAGACTCGCCCGATTACAACGGTATGTGTAGTTTTCCCCTACGCCGTTCCAGTTATTCGTTTCGAGCATCAGAACTGCGCAAATTTTGAGGTTCTCAAGCGTTTCTTACCTCAAAACTGCCATATCTCGCGAACGGATTGACCAATTCGCAAAATTTCTGTTGCATCTGAAAATAGAAACGCGCCCGATTACAACGGTAGGTGTAGTTTTCCCCTAGGCCGTTCTAGTTATTCGTTTCAAGCATCAGAACTGCGCAAATTTTGAGTTTCTCAAGCGTTTCTTACCTCCAAACTGCCATATCTCGCGAACGGATTGACCAATCCGCAAGATTTCTGTTGCATCTGAAAGTAGAGACTCGCCCGATTACAACGGTATGTGTAGTTTTCCCCTAGGCCGTTCTAGTTATTCTTTTCAAGCATCAGAACTGCGCAAATTTTGAGGTTCTCAAGCGTTTCTTACCTCAAAACTGCCATATCTCGCGAACGGATTGACCAATCCGCAAAATTTCTGTTGCATCTGAATGTAGAGACACGCCCGATTACAACGGTATGTGTAGTTTTCCCCTAGGCCGTTCCAGTTATTCGTTTCGAGCAACAGAACTGCGAAAATTTTGAATTTCTCCAGCGTTTCTTACATCCAAACTGCCATATCTCGCGAACGGATTGACCAATCCGCAAAATTTCTGTTGCATCTGAAAGTCGAAACTCGCCCGATTACAACGGTATGCGCACTTTTCCCCTAGGCCGTTCTAGTTATTCGTTTCAAGCATCAGAACTGCGAAAATTTTGAGTTTCTCAAGCGTTTCTTACCTCCAAACTGCCATATCTCGCGAACGGATTGACCAATCCGCAAAATTTCTGTTGCATCTGAAAGTAGAAACTCGCCCGATTACAACGGTGAGCGCACTTTTCCCCTAGGCCGTTCCAGTTATTCGTTTCGAGCATCAGAACTGCGAAAATTTTGAATTTCTCAAGCGTTTCTTACATCCAAACTGCCATATCTCGCGAACGGATTGACCAATCCGCAAAATTTCCGTTGCATCTGAAAGTAGAAACTCGCCCGATTACAACGGTGTGCGCACTTTTCCCCTAGGCCGTTCCAGTTATTCGTTTCAAGCATCAGAACTGCGCAAATTTTGAGTTTCTCAAGCGTTTCTTACCTCCAAACTGCCATATCTCGCGAACGGATTGACCAATTCGCAAAATTTCTGTTGCATCTGAAAGTAGAG
Source organism: Ptiloglossa arizonensis (assembly GCF_051014685.1). NCBI lineage: Eukaryota > Metazoa > Arthropoda > Insecta > Hymenoptera > Colletidae > Ptiloglossa > Ptiloglossa arizonensis. The sequence continues at coordinate 321,243 of NW_027478900.1, forward strand.
ACTCGCCCGATTACAACGGTATGTGTAGTTTTCCCCTAGGCCGTTCCAGTTATTCGTTTCGAGCATCAGAACTGCGAAAATTTTGAATTTCTCAAGCGTTTCTTACATCTAAACTGCCATATCACGCGAACGGATTGACCGATCCGCAAAATTTCTGTTGCATCTGAAAGTAGAAACTCGCCCGATTACAACGGTATGCGCACTTTTCCCCTAGGCCGTTCTAGTTATTCGTTTCAAGCATCAGAACTGAGAAAATTTTGAGTTTCTCAAGCGTTTCTTATATCCAAACTGCCATATCTCGCGAACGGATTGACCAATCCGCAAAATTTCTGTTGCATCTGAAAGTAGAAACTCGCCCGATTACAACGGTATGCGCACTTTTCCCCTAGGCCGTTCTAGTTATTCGTTTCAAGCATCAGTACTGCCAAATTTTGAGTTTCTCAAGCGTTTCTTACCTCCAAACTGCCATATCACGCGAACGGATTGACCAATCCGCAAAATTTCTGTTGCATCTGAAAGTAGAAACTCGCCCGATTACATCGGTATGCGCACTTTTCCCCTAGGCCGTTCTAGTTATTCGTTTCAAGCATCAGAACTGCGCATATTTTGAGTTTCTCAAGCGTTTCTTACATCCAAACTGCCATATCACGCGAACGGATTGGCCGATCCGCAAAATTTCTGTTGCATCTGAAAGTAGAAACTCGCCCGATTACAACGGTATGCGCACTTTTCCCCTAGGCCGTTCTAGTTATTCGTTTCAAGCATCAGAACAGAGAAAAATTTGGGTTTCTCAAGCGTTTCTTATATCCAAACTGCCATATCTCGCGAACGGATTGACCAATCCGCAAAATTTCTGTTGCATCTGAAAGTAGAAACTCGCCCGATTACAACGGTATGCGCACTTTTCCCCTAGGCCGTTCTAGTTATTCGTTTCAAGCATCAGAACTGCCAAATTTTGAGTTTCTCAAGCGTTTCTTACCTCCAAACTGCCATATCACGCGAAGGGAAGACCAATCCGCAAAATTTCTGTTGCATCTGAAAGTAGAAACTCGCCCGATTACAACGGTATGCGCACTTTTCCCCTAGGCCGTTCTAGTTATTCGTTTCAAGCATCAGAACTGCCAAATTTTGAGTTTCTCAAGCGTTTCTTACCTCCAAACTGCCATATCACGCGAACGGATTGACCAATCCGCAAAATTTCTGTTGCATCTGAAAGTAGAAACTCGCCCGATTACATCGGTATGCGCACTTTTCCCCTAGGCCGTTCTAGTTATTCGTTTCAAGCATCAGAACTGCGAAAATTTTGAGTTTCTCAAGCGTTTCTTACCTCCAAACTGCCATATCTCGCGAACGGATTGACCAATCCGCAAAATTTCTGTTGCATCTGAAAGTAGAAACTCGCCCGATTACAACGGTGAGCGCACTTTTCCCCTAGGCCGTTCCAGTTATTCGTTTCGAGCATCAGAACTGCGAAAATTTTGAATTTCTCAAGCGTTTCTTACATCCAAACTGCCATATCTCGCGAACGGATTGACCAATCCGCAAAATTTCTGTTGCATCTGAAAGTAGAAACTCGCCCGATTACAACGGTGTGCGCACTTTTCCCCTAGGCCGTTCTAGTTATTCGTTTCAAGCATCAGAACTGCGCAAATTTTGAGTTTCTCAAGCGTTTCTTACCTCCAAACTGCCATATCTCGCGAACGGATTGACCAATTCGCAAAATTTCTGTTGCATCTGAAAGTAGAGACTCGCCCGATTACAACGGTATGTGTAGTTTTCCCCTACGCCGTTCCAGTTATTCGTTTCGAGCATCAGAACTGCGAAAATTTTGAATTTCTCAAGCGTTTCTTACATCTAAACTGCCATATCACGCGAACGGATGGACCGATCCGCAAAATTTCTGTTGCATCTGAAAGTAGAAACTCGCCCGATTACAACGGTATGCGCACTTTTCCCCTAGGCCGTTCTAGTTATTCGTTTCAAGCATCAGAACTGCGCAAATTTTGAGTCTCTCAAGCGTTTCTTACCTCCAAACTGCCATATCTCGCGAACGGATTGACCAATCCGCAAAATTTCTGTTGCATCTGAAAGTAGAAACTCGCCCGATTACAACGGTATGCGCACTTTTCCCCTAGGCCGTTCTAGTTATTCGTTTCAAGCATCAGAACTGCGCAAATTTTGAGTTTCTCAAGCGTTTCTTACCTCCAAACTGCCATATCTCGCGAACGGATTGACCAATTCGCAAAATTTCTGTTGCATCTGAAAGTAGAAACTCGCCCGATTACATCGGTATGCGCACTTTTCCCCTAGGCCGTTCTAGTTATTCGTTTCAAGCATCAGAACTGCGAAAATTTTGAGTTTCTCAAGCGTTTCTTACCTCCAAACTGCCATATCTCGCGAACGGATTGACCAATCCGCAAAATTTCTGTTGCATCTGAAAGTAGAAACTCGCCCGATTACAACGGTGAGCGCACTTTTCCCCTAGGCCGTTCCAGTTATTCGTTTCGAGCATCAGAACTGCGAAAATTTTGAATTTCTCAAGCGTTTCTTACATCCAAACTGCCATATCTCGCGAACGGATTGACCAATCCGCAAAATTTCTGTTGCATCTGAAAGTAGAAACTCGCCCGATTACAACGGTGTGCGCACTTTTCCCCTAGGCCGTTCTAGTTATTCGTTTCAAGCATCAGAACTGCGCAAATTTTGAGTTTCTCAAGCGTTTCTTACCTCCAAACTGCCATATCTCGCGAACGGATTGACCAATTCGCAAAATTTCTGGTGCATCTGAAAGTAGAGACTCGCCCGATTACAACGGTATGTGTAGTTTTCCCCTACGCCGTTCCAGTTATTCGTTTCGAGCATCAGAACTGCGAAAATTTTGAATTTCTCAAGCGTTTCTTACATCTAAACTGCCATATCACGCGAACGGATGGACCGATCCGCAAAATTTCTGTTGCATCTGAAAGTAGAAACTCGCCCGATTACAACGGTATGCGCACTTTTCCCCTAGGCCGTTCTAGTTATTCGTTTCAAGCATCAGAACTGCGCAAATTTTGAGTTTCTCAAGCGTTTCTTACCTCCAAACTGCCATATCTCGCGAACGGATTGACCAATTCGCAAAATTTCTGTTGCATCTGAAAGTAGAAACTCGCCCGATTACATCGGTATGCGCACTTTTCCCCTAGGCCGTTCTAGTTATTCGTTTCAAGCATCAGAACTGCGAAAATTTTGAGTTTCTCAAGCGTTTCTTACCTCCAAACTGCCATATCTCGCGAACGGATTGACCAATCCGCAAAATTTCTGTTGCATCTGAAAGTAGAAACTCGCCCGATTACAACGGTGAGCGCACTTTTCCCCTAGGCCGTTCCAGTTATTCGTTTCGAGCATCAGAACTGCGAAAATTTTGAATTTCTCAAGCGTTTCTTACATCCAAACTGCCATATCTCGCGAACGGATTGACCAATCCGCAAAATTTCTGTTGCATCTGAAAGTAGAAACTCGCCCGATTACAACGGTGTGCGCACTTTTCCCCTAGGCCGTTCTAGTTATTCGTTTCAAGCATCAGAACTGCGCAAATTTTGAGTTTCTCAAGCGTTTCTTACCTCCAAACTGCCATATCTCGCGAACGGATTGACCAATTCGCAAAATTTCTGTTGCATCTGAAAGTAGAGACTCGCCCGATTACAACGGTATGTGTAGTTTTCCCCTACGCCGTTCCAGTTATTCGTTTCGAGCATCAGAACTGCGAAAATTTTGAATTTCTCAAGCGTTTCTTACATCTAAACTGCCATATCACGCGAACGGATGGACCGATCCGCAAAATTTCTGTTGCATCTGAAAGTAGAAACTCGCCCGATTACAACGGTATGCGCACTTTTCCCCTAGGCCGTTCTAGTTATTCGTTTCAAGCATCAGAACTGAGAAAATTTTGAGTTTCTCAAGCGTTTCTTACCTCCAAACTGCCATATCTCGCGAACGGATTGACCAATCCGCAAAATTTCTGTTGCATCTGAAAGTAGAAACTCGCCCGATTACAACGGTGAGCGCACTTTTCCCCTAGGCCGTTCCAGTTATTCGTTTCGAGCATCAGAACTGCGAAAATTTTGAATTTCTCAAGCGTTTCTTACATCCAAACTGCCATATCTCGCGAACGGATTGACCAATCCGCAAAATTTCTGTTGCATCTGAAAGTAGAAACTCGCCCGATTACAACGGTGTGCGCACTTTTCCCCTAGGCCGTTCTAGTTATTCGTTTCAAGCATCAGAACTGCGCAAATTTTGAGTTTCTCAAGCGTTTCTTACCTCCAAACTGCCATATCTCGCGAACGGATTGACCAATTCGCAAAATTTCTGTTGCATCTGAAAGTAGAGACTCGCCCGATTACAACGGTATGTGTAGTTTTCCCCTACGCCGTTCCAGTTATTCGTTTCGAGCATCAGAACTGCGAAAATTTTGAATTTCTCAAGCGTTTCTTACATCTAAACTGCCATATCACGCGAACGGATGGACCGATCCGCAAAATTTCTGTTGCATCTGAAAGTAGAAACTCGCCCGATTACAACGGTATGCGCACTTTTCCCCTAGGCCGTTCTAGTTATTCGTTTCAAGCATCAGAACTGAGAAAATTTTGAGTTTCTCAAGCGTTTCTTATATCCAAACTGCCATATCTCGCGAACGGATTGACCAATCCGCAAAATTTCTGTTGCATCTGAAAGTAGAAACTCGCCCGATTACAACGGTATGCGCACTTTTCCCCTAGGCCGTTCTAGTTATTCGTTTCAAGCATCAGAACTGCGCAAATTTTGAGTTTCTCAAGCGTTTCTTACCTCCAAACTGCCATATCTCGCGAACGGATTGACCAATTCGCAAAATTTCTGTTGCATCTGAAAGTAGAGACTCGCCCGATTACAACGGTATGTGTAGTTTTCCCCTAGGCCGTTCCAGTTATTCGTTTCGAGCATCAGAACTGCGAAAATTTTGAATTTCTCAAGCGTTTCTTACATCTAAACTGCCATATCACGCGAACGGATTGACCGATCCGCAAAATTTCTGTTGCATCTGAAAGTAGAAACTCGCCCGATTACAACGGTATGCGCACTTTTCCCCTAGGCCGTTCTAGTTATTCGTTTCAAGCATCAGAACTGAGAAAATTTTGAGTTTCTCAAGCGTTTCTTATATCCAAACTGCCATATCTCGCGAACGGATTGACCAATCCGCAAAATTTCTGTTGCATCTGAAAGTAGAAACTCGCCCGATTACAACGGTATGCGCACTTTTCCCCTAGGCCGTTCTAGTTATTCGTTTCAAGCATCAGAACTGCCAAATTTTGAGTTTCTCAAGCGTTTCTTACCTCCAAACTGCCATATCACGCGAACGGATTGACCAATCCGCAAAATTTCTGTTGCATCTGAAAGTAGAAACTCGCCCGATTACATCGGTATGCGCACTTTTCCCCTAGGCCGTTCTAGTTATTCGTTTCAAGCATCAGAACTGCGCAAATTTTGAGTTTCTCAAGCGTTTCTTACATCCAAACTGCCATATCCCGCGAACAGATTGACCAATCCGCAAAATTTCTGTTGCATCTGAAAATAGAAACTCGCCCGATTACAACGGTAGGTATAGTTTTCCCCTAGGCCGTTCTAGTTATTCGTTTCAAGCATCAGAACTGCGCAAATTTTGAGTTTCTCAAGCGTTTCTTACCTCCAAACTGCCATATCTCGCGAACGGATTGACCAATCCGCAAGATTTCTGTTGCATCTGAAAGTAGAGACTCGCCCGATTACAACGGTATGTGTAGTTTTCCCCTAGGCCGTTCTAGTTATTCGTTTCAAGCATCAGAACTGAGAAAATTTTGAGTTTCTCAAGCGTTTCTTATATCCAAACTGCCATATCTCGCGAACGGATTGACCAATCCGCAAAATTTCTGTTGCATCTGAAAGTAGAAACTCGCCCGATTACAACGGTATGCGCACTTTTCCCCTAGGCCGTTCTAGTTATTCGTTTCAAGAATCAGAACTGCACAAATTTTGAGTTTCTCAAGCGTTTCTTACCTCCAAACTGCCATATCTCGCGAACGGATTGACCAATCCGCAAAATTTCTGTTGCATCTGAAAGTAGAAACTCGCCCGATTACATCGGTATGCGCACTTTTCCCCTAGGCCGTTCTAGTTATTCGTTTCAAGCATCAGAACTGCGCAAATTTTGAGTTTCTCAAGCGTTTCTTACATCCAAACTGCCATATCCCGCGAACAGATTGACCAATCCGCAAAATTTCTGTTGCATCTGAAAATAGAAACTCGCCCGATTACAACGGTAGGTGTAGTTTTCCCCTAGGCCGTTCTAGTTATTCGTTTCAAGCATCAGAACTGCGCAAATTTTGAGTTTCTCAAGCGTTTCTTACCTCCAAACTGCCATATCTCGCGAACGGATTGACCAATCCGCAAGATTTCTGTTGCATCTGAAAGTAGAGACTCGCCCGATTACAACGGTATGTGTAGTTTTCCCCTAGGCCGTTCTAGTTATTCGTTTCGAGCATCAGAACTGCGCAAATTTTGAGTCTCTCAAGCGTTTCTTACCTCCAAACTGCCATATCTCGCGAACGGATTGACCAATCCGCAAAATTTCTGTTGCATCTGAAAGTAGAAACTCGCCCGATTACAACGGTATGCGCACTTTTCCCCTAGGCCGTTCTAGTTATTCGTTTCAAGCATCAGAACTGCCAAATTTTGAGTTTCTCAAGCGTTTCTTACCTCCAAACTGCCATATCACGCGAAGGGAAGACCAATCCGCAAAATTTCTGTTGCATCTGAAAGTAGAAACTCGCCCGATTACAACGGTATGCGCACTTTTCCCCTAGGCCGTTCTAGTTATTCGTTTCAAGCATCAGAACTGCCAAATTTTGAGTTTCTCAAGCGTTTCTTACCTCCAAACTGCCATATCACGCGAACGGATTGACCAATCCGCAAAATTTCTGTTGCATCTGAAAGTAGAAACTCGCCCGATTACATCGGTATGCGCACTTTTCCCCTAGGCCGTTCTAGTTATTCGTTTCAAGCATCAGAACTGCGAAAATTTTGAGTTTCTCAAGCGTTTCTTACCTCCAAACTGCCATATCTCGCGAACGGATTGACCAATCCGCAAAATTTCTGTTGCATCTGAAAGTAGAAACTCGCCCGATTACAACGGTGAGCGCACTTTTCCCCTAGGCCGTTCCAGTTATTCGTTTCGAGCATCAGAACTGCGAAAATTTTGAATTTCTCAAGCGTTTCTTACATCCAAACTGCCATATCTCGCGAACGGATTGACCAATCCGCAAAATTTCTGTTGCATCTGAAAGTAGAAACTCGCCCGATTACAACGGTGTGCGCACTTTTCCCCTAGGCCGTTCTAGTTATTCGTTTCAAGCATCAGAACTGCGCAAATTTTGAGTTTCTCAAGCGTTTCTTACCTCCAAACTGCCATATCTCGCGAACGGATTGACCAATTCGCAAAATTTCTGTTGCATCTGAAAGTAGAGACTCGCCCGATTACAACGGTATGTGTAGTTTTCCCCTACGCCGTTCCAGTTATTCGTTTCGAGCATCAGAACTGCGAAAATTTTGAATTTCTCAAGCGTTTCTTACATCTAAACTGCCATATCACGCGAACGGATGGACCGATCCGCAAAATTTCTGTTGCATCTGAAAGTAGAAACTCGCCCGATTACAACGGTATGCGCACTTTTCCCCTAGGCCGTTCTAGTTATTCGTTTCAAGCATCAGAACTGCGCAAATTTTGAGTCTCTCAAGCGTTTCTTACCTCCAAACTGCCATATCTCGCGAACGGATTGACCAATCCGCAAAATTTCTGTTGCATCTGAAAGTAGAAACTCGCCCGATTACAACGGTATGCGCACTTTTCCCCTAGGCCGTTCTAGTTATTCGTTTCAAGCATCAGAACTGCGCAAATTTTGAGTTTCTCAAGCGTTTCTTACCTCCAAACTGCCATATCTCGCGAACGGATTGACCAATTCGCAAAATTTCTGTTGCATCTGAAAGTAGAAACTCGCCCGATTACATCGGTATGCGCACTTTTCCCCTAGGCCGTTCTAGTTATTCGTTTCAAGCATCAGAACTGCGAAAATTTTGAGTTTCTCAAGCGTTTCTTACCTCCAAACTGCCATATCTCGCGAACGGATTGACCAATCCGCAAAATTTCTGTTGCATCTGAAAGTAGAAACTCGCCCGATTACAACGGTGAGCGCACTTTTCCCCTAGGCCGTTCCAGTTATTCGTTTCGAGCATCAGAACTGCGAAAATTTTGAATTTCTCAAGCGTTTCTTACATCCAAACTGCCATATCTCGCGAACGGATTGACCAATCCGCAAAATTTCTGTTGCATCTGAAAGTAGAAACTCGCCCGATTACAACGGTGTGCGCACTTTTCCCCTAGGCCGTTCTAGTTATTCGTTTCAAGCATCAGAACTGCGCAAATTTTGAGTTTCTCAAGCGTTTCTTACCTCCAAACTGCCATATCTCGCGAACGGATTGACCAATTCGCAAAATTTCTGGTGCATCTGAAAGTAGAGACTCGCCCGATTACAACGGTATGTGTAGTTTTCCCCTACGCCGTTCCAGTTATTCGTTTCGAGCATCAGAACTGCGAAAATTTTGAATTTCTCAAGCGTTTCTTACATCTAAACTGCCATATCACGCGAACGGATGGACCGATCCGCAAAATTTCTGTTGCATCTGAAAGTAGAAACTCGCCCGATTACAACGGTATGCGCACTTTTCCCCTAGGCCGTTCTAGTTATTCGTTTCAAGCATCAGAACTGCGCAAATTTTGAGTTTCTCAAGCGTTTCTTACCTCCAAACTGCCATATCTCGCGAACGGATTGACCAATTCGCAAAATTTCTGTTGCATCTGAAAGTAGAAACTCGCCCGATTACATCGGTATGCGCACTTTTCCCCTAGGCCGTTCTAGTTATTCGTTTCAAGCATCAGAACTGCGAAAATTTTGAGTTTCTCAAGCGTTTCTTACCTCCAAACTGCCATATCTCGCGAACGGATTGACCAATCCGCAAAATTTCTGTTGCATCTGAAAGTAGAAACTCGCCCGATTACAACGGTGAGCGCACTTTTCCCCTAGGCCGTTCCAGTTATTCGTTTCGAGCATCAGAACTGCGAAAATTTTGAATTTCTCAAGCGTTTCTTACATCCAAACTGCCATATCTCGCGAACGGATTGACCAATCCGCAAAATTTCTGTTGCATCTGAAAGTAGAAACTCGCCCGATTACAACGGTGTGCGCACTTTTCCCCTAGGCCGTTCTAGTTATTCGTTTCAAGCATCAGAACTGCGCAAATTTTGAGTTTCTCAAGCGTTTCTTACCTCCAAACTGCCATATCTCGCGAACGGATTGACCAATTCGCAAAATTTCTGTTGCATCTGAAAGTAGAGACTCGCCCGATTACAACGGTATGTGTAGTTTTCCCCTACGCCGTTCCAGTTATTCGTTTCGAGCATCAGAACTGCGAAAATTTTGAATTTCTCAAGCGTTTCTTACATCTAAACTGCCATATCACGCGAACGGATGGACCGATCCGCAAAATTTCTGTTGCATCTGAAAGTAGAAACTCGCCCGATTACAACGGTATGCGCACTTTTCCCCTAGGCCGTTCTAGTTATTCGTTTCAAGCATCAGAACTGAGAAAATTTTGAGTTTCTCAAGCGTTTCTTACCTCCAAACTGCCATATCTCGCGAACGGATTGACCAATCCGCAAAATTTCTGTTGCATCTGAAAGTAGAAACTCGCCCGATTACAACGGTGAGCGCACTTTTCCCCTAGGCCGTTCCAGTTATTCGTTTCGAGCATCAGAACTGCGAAAATTTTGAATTTCTCAAGCGTTTCTTACATCCAAACTGCCATATCTCGCGAACGGATTGACCAATCCGCAAAATTTCTGTTGCATCTGAAAGTAGAAACTCGCCCGATTACAACGGTGTGCGCACTTTTCCCCTAGGCCGTTCTAGTTATTCGTTTCAAGCATCAGAACTGCGCAAATTTTGAGTTTCTCAAGCGTTTCTTACCTCCAAACTGCCATATCTCGCGAACGGATTGACCAATTCGCAAAATTTCTGTTGCATCTGAAAGTAGAGACTCGCCCGATTACAACGGTATGTGTAGTTTTCCCCTACGCCGTTCCAGTTATTCGTTTCGAGCATCAGAACTGCGAAAATTTTGAATTTCTCAAGCGTTTCTTACATCTAAACTGCCATATCACGCGAACGGATTGACCGATCCGCAAAATTTCTGTTGCATCTGAAAGTAGAAACTCGCCCGATTACAACGGTATGCGCACTTTTCCCCTAGGCCGTTCTAGTTATTCGTTTCAAGCATCAGAACTGAGAAAATTTTGAGTTTCTCAAGCGTTTCTTATATCCAAACTGCCATATCTCGCGAACGGATTGACCAATCCGCAAAATTTCTGTTGCATCTGAAAGTAGAAACTCGCCCGATTACAACGGTATGCGCACTTTTCCCCTAGGCCGTTCTAGTTATTCGTTTCAAGCATCAGAACTGCCAAATTTTGAGTTTCTCAAGCGTTTCTTACCTCCAAACTGCCATATCACGCGAACGGATTGACCAATCCGCAAAATTTCTGTTGCATCTGAAAGTAGAAACTCGCCCGATTACATCGGTATGCGCACTTTTCCCCTAGGCCGTTCTAGTTATTCGTTTCAAGCATCAGAACTGCGCAAATTTTGAGTTTCTCAAGCGTTTCTTACATCCAAACTGCCATATCCCGCGAACAGATTGACCAATCCGCAAAATTTCTGTTGCATCTGAAAATAGAAACTCGCCCGATTACAACGGTAGGTATAGTTTTCCCCTAGGCCGTTCTAGTTATTCGTTTCAAGCATCAGAACTGCGCAAATTTTGAGTTTCTCAAGCGTTTCTTACCTCCAAACTGCCATATCTCGCGAACGGATTGACCAATCCGCAAGATTTCTGTTGCATCTGAAAGTAGAGACTCGCCCGATTACAACGGTATGTGTAGTTTTCCCCTAGGCCGTTCTAGTTATTCGTTTCAAGCATCAGAACTGAGAAAATTTTGAGTTTCTCAAGCGTTTCTTATATCCAAACTGCCATATCTCGCGAACGGATTGACCAATCCGCAAAATTTCTGTTGCATCTGAAAGTAGAAACTCGCCCGATTACAACGGTATGCGCACTTTTCCCCTAGGCCGTTCTAGTTATTCGTTTCAAGAATCAGAACTGCACAAATTTTGAGTTTCTCAAGCGTTTCTTACCTCCAAACTGCCATATCTCGCGAACGGATTGACCAATCCGCAAAATTTCTGTTGCATCTGAAAGTAGAAACTCGCCCGATTACATCGGTATGCGCACTTTTCCCCTAGGCCGTTCTAGTTATTCGTTTCAAGCATCAGAACTGCGCAAATTTTGAGTTTCTCAAGCGTTTCTTACATCCAAACTGCCATATCCCGCGAACAGATTGACCAATCCGCAAAATTTCTGTTGCATCTGAAAATAGAAACTCGCCCGATTACAACGGTAGGTGTAGTTTTCCCCTAGGCCGTTCTAGTTATTCGTTTCAAGCATCAGAACTGCGCAAATTTTGAGTTTCTCAAGCGTTTCTTACCTCCAAACTGCCATATCTCGCGAACGGATTGACCAATCCGCAAGATTTCTGTTGCATCTGAAAGTAGAGACTCGCCCGATTACAACGGTATGTGTAGTTTTCCCCTAGGCCGTTCTAGTTATTCGTTTCGAGCATCAGAACTGCGCAAATTTTGAGTCTCTCAAGCGTTTCTTACCTCCAAACTGCCATATCTCGCGAACGGATTGACCAATCCGCAAAATTTCTGTTGCATCTGAAAGTAGAAACTCGCCCGATTACAACGGTATGCGCACTTTTCCCCTAGGCCGTTCTAGTTATTCTTTTCAAGCATCAGAACTGCGAAAATTTTGAGTTTCTCAAGCGTTTCTTACCTCCAAACTGCCATATCTCGCGAACGGATTGACCAATCCGCAAAATTTCTGTTGCATCTGAAAGTAGAAACTCGCCCGATTACAACGGTGTGCGCACTTTTCCCCTAGGCCGTTCTAGTTATTCGTTTCAAGCATCAGAACTGCCAAATTTTGAGTTTCTCAAGCGTTTCTTACCTCCAAACTGCCATATCACGCGAACGGATTGACCAATCCGCAAAATTTCTGTTGCATCTGAAAGTAGAAACTCGCCCGATTACATCGGTATGCGCACTTTTCCCCTAGGCCGTTCTAGTTATTCGTTTCAAGCATCAGAACTGCGCAAATTTTGAGTTTCTCAAGCGTTTCTTACATCCAAACTGCCATATCCCGCGAACAGATTGACCAATCCGCAAAATTTCTGTTGCATCTGAAAATAGAAACTCGCCCGATTACAACGGTAGGTGTAGTTTTCCCCTAGGCCGTTCTAGTTATTCGTTTCAAGCATCAGAACTGCGCAAATTTTGAGTTTCTCAAGCGTTTCTTACCTCCAAACTGCCATATCTCGCGAACGGATTGACCAATCCGCAAGATTTCTGTTGCATCTGAAAGTAGAGACTCGCCCGATTACAACGGTATGTGTAGTTTTCCCCTAGGCCGTTCTAGTTATTCGTTTCAAGCATCAGAACTGCGAAAATTTTGAGTTTCTCAAGCGTTTCTTACCTCCAAACTGCCATATCTCGCGAACGGATTGACCAATCCGCAAAATTTCTGTTGCATCTGAAAGTAGAAACTCGCCCGATTACAACGGTGAGCGCACTTTTCCCCTAGGCCGTTCCAGTTATTCGTTTCGAGCATCAGAACTGCGAAAATTTTGAATTTCTCAAGCGTTTCTTACATCCAAACTGCCATATCTCGCGAACGGATTGACCAATCCGCAAAATTTCTGTTGCATCTGAAAGTAGAAACTCGCCCGATTACAACGGTGTGCGCACTTTTCCCCTAGGCCGTTCCAGTTATTCGTTTCGAGCATCAGAACTGCGAAAATTTTGAATTTCTCAAGCGTTTCTTACATCCAAACTGCCATATCTCGCGAACGGATTGACCAATCCGCAAAATTTCTGTTGCATCTGAAAGTAGAAACTCGCCCGATTACAACGGTGTGCGCACTTTTCCCCTAGGCCGTTCTAGTTATTCGTTTCAAGCATCAGAACTGCGCAAATTTTGAGTTTCTCAAGCGTTTCTTACCTCCAAACTGCCATATCTCGCGAACGGATTGACCAATTCGCAAAATTTCTGTTGCATCTGAAAGTAGAGACTCGCCCGATTACAACGGTATGTGTAGTTTTCCCCTACGCCGTTCCAGTTATTCGTTTCGAGCATCAGAACTGCGAAAATTTTGAATTTCTCAAGCGTTTCTTACATCTAAACTGCCATATCACGCGAACGGATGGACCGATCCGCAAAATTTCTGTTGCATCTGAAAGTAGAAACTCGCCCGATTACAACGGTATGCGCACTTTTCCCCTAGGCCGTTCTAGTTATTCGTTTCAAGCATCAGAACTGAGAAAATTTTGAGTTTCTCAAGCGTTTCTTATATCCAAACTGCCATATCTCGCGAACGGATTGACCAATCCGCAAAATTTCTGTTGCATCTGAAAGTAGAAACTCGCCCGATTACAACGGTATGCGCACTTTTCCCCTAGGCCGTTCTAGTTATTCGTTTCAAGCATCAGAACTGCGCAAATTTTGAGTTTCTCAAGCGTTTCTTACCTCCAAACTGCCATATCTCGCGAACGGATTGACCAATTCGCAAAATTTCTGTTGCATCTGAAAGTAGAGACTCGCCCGATTACAACGGTATGTGTAGTTTTCCCCTAGGCCGTTCCAGTTATTCGTTTCGAGCATCAGAACTGCGAAAATTTTGAATTTCTCAAGCGTTTCTTACATCTAAACTGCCATATCACGCGAACGGATTGACCGATCCGCAAAATTTCTGTTGCATCTGAAAGTAGAAACTCGCCCGATTACAACGGTATGCGCACTTTTCCCCTAGGCCGTTCTAGTTATTCGTTTCAAGCATCAGAACTGAGAAAATTTTGAGTTTCTCAAGCGTTTCTTATATCCAAACTGCCATATCTCGCGAACGGATTGACCAATCCGCAAAATTTCTGTTGCATCTGAAAGTAGAAACTCGCCCGATTACAACGGTATGCGCACTTTTCCCCTAGGCCGTTCTAGTTATTCGTTTCAAGCATCAGAACTGCCAAATTTTGAGTTTCTCAAGCGTTTCTTACCTCCAAACTGCCATATCACGCGAACGGATTGACCAATCCGCAAAATTTCTGTTGCATCTGAAAGTAGAAACTCGCCCGATTACATCGGTATGCGCACTTTTCCCCTAGGCCGTTCTAGTTATTCGTTTCAAGCATCAGAACTGCGCAAATTTTGAGTTTCTCAAGCGTTTCTTACATCCAAACTGCCATATCCCGCGAACAGATTGACCAATCCGCAAAATTTCTGTTGCATCTGAAAATAGAAACTCGCCCGATTACAACGGTAGGTATAGTTTTCCCCTAGGCCGTTCTAGTTATTCGTTTCAAGCATCAGAACTGCGCAAATTTTGAGTTTCTCAAGCGTTTCTTACCTCCAAACTGCCATATCTCGCGAACGGATTGACCAATCCGCAAGATTTCTGTTGCATCTGAAAGTAGAGACTCGCCCGATTACAACGGTATGTGTAGTTTTCCCCTAGGCCGTTCTAGTTATTCGTTTCAAGCATCAGAACTGAGAAAATTTTGAGTTTCTCAAGCGTTTCTTATATCCAAACTGCCATATCTCGCGAACGGATTGACCAATCCGCAAAATTTCTGTTGCATCTGAAAGTAGAAACTCGCCCGATTACAACGGTATGCGCACTTTTCCCCTAGGCCGTTCTAGTTATTCGTTTCAAGAATCAGAACTGCACAAATTTTGAGTTTCTCAAGCGTTTCTTACCTCCAAACTGCCATATCTCGCGAACGGATTGACCAATCCGCAAAATTTCTGTTGCATCTGAAAGTAGAAACTCGCCCGATTACATCGGTATGCGCACTTTTCCCCTAGGCCGTTCTAGTTATTCGTTTCAAGCATCAGAACTGCGAAAATTTTGAGTTTCTCAAGCGTTTCTTACCTCCAAACTGCCATATCTCGCGAACGGATTGACCAATCCGCAAAATTTCTGTTGCATCTGAAAGTAGAAACTCGCCCGATTACAACGGTGTGCGCACTTTTCCCCTAGGCCGTTCTAGTTATTCGTTTCAAGCATCAGAACTGCCAAATTTTGAGTTTCTCAAGCGTTTCTTACCTCCAAACTGCCATATCACGCGAACGGATTGACCAATCCGCAAAATTTCTGTTGCATCTGAAAGTAGAAACTCGCCCGATTACATCGGTATGCGCACTTTTCCCCTAGGCCGTTCTAGTTATTCGTTTCAAGCATCAGAACTGCGCAAATTTTGAGTTTCTCAAGCGTTTCTTACATCCAAACTGCCATATCCCGCGAACAGATTGACCAATCCGCAAAATTTCTGTTGCATCTGAAAATAGAAACTCGCCCGATTACAACGGTAGGTGTAGTTTTCCCCTAGGCCGTTCTAGTTATTCGTTTCAAGCATCAGAACTGCGCAAATTTTGAGTTTCTCAAGCGTTTCTTACCTCCAAACTGCCATATCTCGCGAACGGATTGACCAATCCGCAAGATTTCTGTTGCATCTGAAAGTAGAGACTCGCCCGATTACAACGGTATGTGTAGTTTTCCCCTAGGCCGTTCTAGTTATTCGTTTCAAGCATCAGAACTGCGAAAATTTTGAGTTTCTCAAGCGTTTCTTACCTCCAAACTGCCATATCTCGCGAACGGATTGACCAATCCGCAAAATTTCTGTTGCATCTGAAAGTAGAAACTCGCCCGATTACAACGGTGAGCGCACTTTTCCCCTAGGCCGTTCCAGTTATTCGTTTCGAGCATCAGAACTGCGAAAATTTTGAATTTCTCAAGCGTTTCTTACATCCAAACTGCCATATCTCGCGAACGGATTGACCAATCCGCAAAATTTCTGTTGCATCTGAAAGTAGAAACTCGCCCGATTACAACGGTGTGCGCACTTTTCCCCTAGGCCGTTCCAGTTATTCGTTTCGAGCATCAGAACTGCGAAAATTTTGAATTTCTCAAGCGTTTCTTACATCCAAACTGCCATATCTCGCGAACGGATTGACCAATCCGCAAAATTTCTGTTGCATCTGAAAGTAGAAACTCGCCCGATTACAACGGTGTGCGCACTTTTCCCCTAGGCCGTTCTAGTTATTCGTTTCAAGCATCAGAACTGCGCAAATTTTGAGTTTCTCAAGCGTTTCTTACCTCCAAACTGCCATATCTCGCGAACGGATTGACCAATTCGCAAAATTTCTGTTGCATCTGAAAGTAGAGACTCGCCCGATTACAACGGTATGTGTAGTTTTCCCCTACGCCGTTCCAGTTATTCGTTTCGAGCATCAGAACTGCGAAAATTTTGAATTTCTCAAGCGTTTCTTACATCTAAACTGCCATATCACGCGAACGGATGGACCGATCCGCAAAATTTCTGTTGCATCTGAAAGTAGAAACTCGCCCGATTACAACGGTATGCGCACTTTTCCCCTAGGCCGTTCTAGTTATTCGTTTCAAGCATCAGAACTGAGAAAATTTTGAGTTTCTCAAGCGTTTCTTATATCCAAACTGCCATATCTCGCGAACGGATTGACCAATCCGCAAAATTTCTGTTGCATCTGAAAGTAGAAACTCGCCCGATTACAACGGTATGCGCACTTTTCCCCTAGGCCGTTCTAGTTATTCGTTTCAAGCATCAGAACTGCGCAAATTTTGAGTTTCTCAAGCGTTTCTTACCTCCAAACTGCCATATCTCGCGAACGGATTGACCAATTCGCAAAATTTCTGTTGCATCTGAAAGTAGAGACTCGCCCGATTACAACGGTATGTGTAGTTTTCCCCTAGGCCGTTCCAGTTATTCGTTTCGAGCATCAGAACTGCGAAAATTTTGAATTTCTCAAGCGTTTCTTACATCTAAACTGCCATATCACGCGAACGGATTGACCGATCCGCAAAATTTCTGTTGCATCTGAAAGTAGAAACTCGCCCGATTACAACGGTATGCGCACTTTTCCCCTAGGCCGTTCTAGTTATTCGTTTCAAGCATCAGAACTGAGAAAATTTTGAGTTTCTCAAGCGTTTCTTATATCCAAACTGCCATATCTCGCGAACGGATTGACCAATCCGCAAAATTTCTGTTGCATCTGAAAGTAGAAACTCGCCCGATTACAACGGTATGCGCACTTTTCCCCTAGGCCGTTCTAGTTATTCGTTTCAAGCATCAGAACTGCCAAATTTTGAGTTTCTCAAGCGTTTCTTACCTCCAAACTGCCATATCACGCGAACGGATTGACCAATCCGCAAAATTTCTGTTGCATCTGAAAGTAGAAACTCGCCCGATTACATCGGTATGCGCACTTTTCCCCTAGGCCGTTCTAGTTATTCGTTTCAAGCATCAGAACTGCGCAAATTTTGAGTTTCTCAAGCGTTTCTTACATCCAAACTGCCATATCCCGCGAACAGATTGACCAATCCGCAAAATTTCTGTTGCATCTGAAAATAGAAACTCGCCCGATTACAACGGTAGGTATAGTTTTCCCCTAGGCCGTTCTAGTTATTCGTTTCAAGCATCAGAACTGCGCAAATTTTGAGTTTCTCAAGCGTTTCTTACCTCCAAACTGCCATATCTCGCGAACGGATTGACCAATCCGCAAGATTTCTGTTGCATCTGAAAGTAGAGACTCGCCCGATTACAACGGTATGTGTAGTTTTCCCCTAGGCCGTTCTAGTTATTCGTTTCAAGCATCAGAACTGAGAAAATTTTGAGTTTCTCAAGCGTTTCTTATATCCAAACTGCCATATCTCGCGAACGGATTGACCAATCCGCAAAATTTCTGTTGCATCTGAAAGTAGAAACTCGCCCGATTACAACGGTATGCGCACTTTTCCCCTAGGCCGTTCTAGTTATTCGTTTCAAGAATCAGAACTGCACAAATTTTGAGTTTCTCAAGCGTTTCTTACCTCCAAACTGCCATATCTCGCGAACGGATTGACCAATCCGCAAAATTTCTGTTGCATCTGAAAGTAGAAACTCGCCCGATTACATCGGTATGCGCACTTTTCCCCTAGGCCGTTCTAGTTATTCGTTTCAAGCATCAGAACTGCGCAAATTTTGAGTTTCTCAAGCGTTTCTTACATCCAAACTGCCATATCCCGCGAACAGATTGACCAATCCGCAAAATTTCTGTTGCATCTGAAAATAGAAACTCGCCCGATTACAACGGTAGGTGTAGTTTTCCCCTAGGCCGTTCTAGTTATTCGTTTCAAGCATCAGAACTGCGCAAATTTTGAGTTTCTCAAGCGTTTCTTACCTCCAAACTGCCATATCTCGCGAACGGATTGACCAATCCGCAAGATTTCTGTTGCATCTGAAAGTAGAGACTCGCCCGATTACAACGGTATGTGTAGTTTTCCCCTAGGCCGTTCTAGTTATTCGTTTCGAGCATCAGAACTGCGCAAATTTTGAGTCTCTCAAGCGTTTCTTACCTCCAAACTGCCATATCTCGCGAACGGATTGACCAATCCGCAAAATTTCTGTTGCATCTGAAAGTAGAAACTCGCCCGATTACAACGGTATGCGCACTTTTCCCCTAGGCCGTTCTAGTTATTCTTTTCAAGCATCAGAACTGCGAAAATTTTGAGTTTCTCAAGCGTTTCTTACCTCCAAACTGCCATATCTCGCGAACGGATTGACCAATCCGCAAAATTTCTGTTGCATCTGAAAGTAGAAACTCGCCCGATTACAACGGTGTGCGCACTTTTCCCCTAGGCCGTTCTAGTTATTCGTTTCAAGCATCAGAACTGCCAAATTTTGAGTTTCTCAAGCGTTTCTTACCTCCAAACTGCCATATCACGCGAACGGATTGACCAATCCGCAAAATTTCTGTTGCATCTGAAAGTAGAAACTCGCCCGATTACATCGGTATGCGCACTTTTCCCCTAGGCCGTTCTAGTTATTCGTTTCAAGCATCAGAACTGCGCAAATTTTGAGTTTCTCAAGCGTTTCTTACATCCAAACTGCCATATCCCGCGAACAGATTGACCAATCCGCAAAATTTCTGTTGCATCTGAAAATAGAAACTCGCCCGATTACAACGGTAGGTGTAGTTTTCCCCTAGGCCGTTCTAGTTATTCGTTTCAAGCATCAGAACTGCGCAAATTTTGAGTTTCTCAAGCGTTTCTTACCTCCAAACTGCCATATCTCGCGAACGGATTGACCAATCCGCAAGATTTCTGTTGCATCTGAAAGTAGAGACTCGCCCGATTACAACGGTATGTGTAGTTTTCCCCTAGGCCGTTCTAGTTATTCGTTTCAAGCATCAGAACTGAGAAAATTTTGAGTTTCTCAAGCGTTTCTTATATCCAAACTGCCATATCTCGCGAACGGATTGACCAATCCGCAAAATTTCTGTTGCATCTGAAAGTAGAAACTCGCCCGATTACAACGGTATGCGCACTTTTCCCCTAGGCCGTTCTAGTTATTCGTTTCAAGCATCAGAACTGCGCAAATTTTGAGTTTCTCAAGCGTTTCTTACCTCCAAACTGCCATATCTCGCGAACGGATTGACCAATCCGCAAAATTTCTGTTGCATCTGAAAGTAGAAACTCGCCCGATTACATCGGTATGCGCACTTTTCCCCTAGGCCGTTCTAGTTATTCGTTTCAAGCATCAGAACTGCGCAAATTTTGAGTTTCTCAAGCGTTTCTTACATCCAAACTGCCATATCCCGCGAACAGATTGACCAATCCGCAAAATTTCTGTTGCATCTGAAAATAGAAACTCGCCCGATTACAACGGTAGGTGTAGTTTTCCCCTAGGCCGTTCTAGTTATTCGTTTCAAGCATCAGAACTGCGCAAATTTTGAGTTTCTCAAGCGTTTCTTACCTCCAAACTGCCATATCTCGCGAACGGATTGACCAATCCGCAAGATTTCTGTTGCATCTGAAAGTAGAGACTCGCCCGATTACAACGGTATGTGTAGTTTTCCCCTAGGCCGTTCTAGTTATTCGTTTCGAGCATCAGAACTGCGCAAATTTTGAGTCTCTCAAGCGTTTCTTACCTCCAAACTGCCATATCTCGCGAACGGATTGACCAATCCGCAAAATTTCTGTTGCATCTGAAAGTAGAAACTCGCCCGATTACAACGGTATGCGCACTTTTCCCCTAGGCCGTTCTAGTTATTCTTTTCAAGCATCAGAACTGCGCAAATTTTGAGGTTCTCAAGCGTTTCTTACCTCAAAACTGCCATATCTCGCGAACGGATTGACCAATCCGCAAAATTTCTGTTGCATCTGAATGTAGAGACACGCCCGATTACAACGGTATGTGTAGTTTTCCCCTAGGCCGTTCCAGATATTCGTTTCGAGCAACAGAACTGCGAAAATTTTGAATTTCTCCAGCGTTTCTTACATCCAAACTGCCATATCTCGCGAACGGATTGACCAATCCGCAAAATTTCTGTTGCATCTGAAAGTCGAAACTCGCCCGATTACAACGGTATGCGCACTTTTCCCCTAGGCCGTTCTAGTTATTCGTTTCAAGCATCAGAACTGCGAAAATTTTGAGTTTCTCAAGCGTTTCTTACCTCCAAACTGCCATATCTCGCGAACGGATTGACCAATCCGCAAAATTTCTGTTGCATCTGAAAGTAGAAACTCGCTCGATTACAACGGTGAGCGCACTTTTCCCCTAGGCCGTACCAGTTATTCGTTTCGAGCATCAGAACTGCGAAAATTTTGAATTTCTCAAGCGTTTCTTACATCCAAACTGCCATATCTCGCGAACCGATTGACCAATCCGCAAAATTTCTGTTGCATCTGAAAGTAGAAACTCGCCCGATTACAACGGTGTGCGCACTTTTCCCCTAGGCCGTTCTAGTTATTCGTTTCAAGCATCAGAACTGCGCAAATTTTGAGTTTCTCAAGCGTTTCTTACCTCCAAACTGCCATATCTCGCGAACGGATTGACCAATTCGCAAAATTTCTGTTGCATCTGAAAGTAGAGACTCGCCCGATTACAACGGTATGTGTAGTTTTCCCCTACGCCGTTCCAGTTATTCGTTTCGAGCATCAGAACTGCGAAAATTTTGAACTTCTCAAGCGTTTCTTACATCTAAACTGCCATATCACGCGAACGGATGGACCGATCCGCAAAATTTCTGTTGCATCTGAAAGTAGAAACTCGCCCGATTACAACGGTATGCGCACTTTTCCCCTAGGCCGTTCTAGTTATTCGTTTCAAGCATCAGAACTGAGAAAATTTTGAGTTGCTCAAGCGTTTCTTATATCCAAACTGCCATATCTCGCGAACGGATTGACCAATCCGCAAAATTTCTGTTGCATCTGAAAGTAGAAACTCGCCCGATTACATCGGTATGCGCATTTTTCCCCTAGGCCGTTCTAGTTATTCGTTTCAAGCATCAGAACTGCGCAAATTTTGAGTTTCTCAAGCGTTTCTTACATCCAAACTGCCATATCCCGCGAACAGATTGACCAATCCGCAAAATTTCTGTTGCATCTGAAAATAGAAACTCGCCCGATTACAACGGTAGGTGTAGTTTTCCCCTAGGCCGTTCTAGTTATTCGTTTCAAGCATCAGAACTGCGCAAATTTTGAGTTTCTCAAGCGTTTCTTACCTCCAAACTGCCATATCTCGCGAACGGATTGACCAATCCGCAAGATTTCTGTTGCATCTGAAAGTAGAGACTCGCCCGATTACAACGGTATGTGTAGTTTTCCCCTAGGCCGTTCTAGTTATTCGTTTCAAGCATCAGAACTGAGAAAATTTTGAGTTTCTCAAGCGTTTCTTATATCCAAACTGCCATATCTCGCGAACGGATTGACCAATCCGCAAAATTTCTGTTGCATCTGAAAGTAGAAACTCGCCCGATTACAACGGTATGCGCACTTTTCCCCTAGGCCGTTCTAGTTATTCGTTTCAAGCATCAGAACTGCGCAAATTTTGAGTTTCTCAAGCGTTTCTTACCTCCAAACTGCCATATCTCGCGAACGGATTGACCAATCCGCAAAATTTCTGTTGCATCTGAAAGTAGAAACTCGCCCGATTACATCGGTATGCGCACTTTTCCCCTAGGCCGTTCTAGTTATTCGTTTCAAGCATCAGAACTGCGCAAATTTTGAGTTTCTCAAGCGTTTCTTACATCCAAACTGCCATATCCCGCGAACAGATTGACCAATCCGCAAAATTTCTGTTGCATCTGAAAATAGAAACTCGCCCGATTACAACGGTAGGTGTAGTTTTCCCCTAGGCCGTTCTAGTTATTCGTTTCAAGCATCAGAACTGCGCAAATTTTGAGTTTCTCAAGCGTTTCTTACCTCCAAACTGCCATATCTCGCGAACGGATTGACCAATCCGCAAGATTTCTGTTGCATCTGAAAGTAGAGACTCGCCCGATTACAACGGTATGTGTAGTTTTCCCCTAGGCCGTTCTAGTTATTCGTTTCGAGCATCAGAACTGCGCAAATTTTGAGTCTCTCAAGCGTTTCTTACCTCCAAACTGCCATATCTCGCGAACGGATTGACCAATCCGCAAAATTTCTGTTGCATCTGAAAGTAGAAACTCGCCCGATTACAACGGTATGCGCA
Source organism: Ptiloglossa arizonensis (assembly GCF_051014685.1). Classification (NCBI taxonomy): domain Eukaryota; kingdom Metazoa; phylum Arthropoda; class Insecta; order Hymenoptera; family Colletidae; genus Ptiloglossa; species Ptiloglossa arizonensis. Next base: position 344,006 of record NW_027478900.1, read on the forward strand.
CTTTTCCCCTAGGCCGTTCTAGTTATTCTTTTCAAGCATCAGAACTGCGCAAATTTTGAGGTTCTCAAGCGTTTCTTACCTCAAAACTGCCATATCTCGCGAACGGATTGACCAATCCGCAAAATTTCTGTTGCATCTGAATGTAGAGACACGCCCGATTACAACGGTATGTGTAGTTTTCCCCTAGGCCGTTCCAGTTATTCGTTTCGAGCAACAGAACTGCGAAAATTTTGAATTTCTCCAGCGTTTCTTACATCCAAACTGCCATATCTCGCGAACGGATTGACCAATCCGCAAAATTTCTGTTGCACCTGAAAGCAGAAACTCGCCCGATTACAACGGTGTGCGCACTTTTCCCCTAGGCCGTTCTAGTTATTCGTTTCAAGCATCAGAACTGCGCAAATTTTGAGTTTCTCAAGCGTTTCTTACCTCCAAACTGCCATATCTCGCGAACGGATTGACCAATTCGCAAAATTTCTGTTGCATCTGAAAGTAGAGACTCGCCCGATTACAACGGTATGTGTAGTTTTCCCCTACGCCGTTCCAGTTATTCGTTTCGAGCATCAGAACTGCGAAAATTTTGAATTTCTCAAGCGTTTCTTACATCTAAACTGCCATATCACGCGAACGGATGGACCGATCCGCAAAATTTCTGTTGCATCTGAAAGTAGAAACTCACCCGATTACAACGGTATGCGCACTTTTCCCCTAGGCCGTTCTAGTTATTCGTTTCAAGCATCAGAACTGAGAAAATTTTGAGTTTCTCAAGCGTTTCTTATATCCAAACTGCCATATCTCGCGAACGGATTGACCAATCCGCAAAATTTCTGTTGCATCTGAAAGTAGAAACTCGCCCGATTACAACGGTATGCGCACTTTTCCCCTAGGCCGTTCTAGTTATTCGTTTCAAGCATCAGAACTGCCAAATTTTGAGTTTCTCAAGCGTTTCTTACCTCCAAACTGCCATATCACGCGAAGGGAAGACCAATCCGCAAAATTTCTGTTGCATCTGAAAGTAGAAACTCGCCCGATTACATCGGTATGCGCACTTTTCCCCTAGGCCGTTCTAGTTATTCGTTTCAAGCATCAGAAGTGCGCAAATTTTGAGTTTCTCAAGCGTTTCTTACATCCAAACTGCCATATCCCGCGAACAGATTGACCAATCCGCAAAATTTCTGTTGCATCTGAAAATAGAAACTCGCCCGATTACAACGGTAGGTGTAGTTTTCCCCTAGGCCGTTCTAGTTATTCGTTTCAAGCATCAGAACTGCGCAAATTTTGAGTTTCTCAAGCGTTTCTTACCTCCAAACTGCCATATCTCGCGAACGGATTGACCAATCCGCAAGATTTCTGTTGCATCTGAAAGTAGAGACTCGCCCGATTACAACGGTATGTGTAGTTTTCCCCTAGGCCGTTCTAGTTATTCGTTTCAAGCATCAGAACTGAGAAAATTTTGAGTTTCTCAAGCGTTTCTAATATCCAAACTGCCATATCTCGCGAACGGATTGACCAATCCGCAAAATTTCTGTTGCATCTGAAAGTAGAAACTCGCCCGATTACAACGGTATGCGCACTTTTCCCCTGGGCCGTTCTAGTTATTCGTTTCAAGCATCAGAACTGCGCAAATTTTGAGTTTCTCAAGCGTTTCTTACCTCCAAACTGCCATATCTCGCGAACGGATTGACCAATCCGCAAAATTTCTGTTGCATCTGAAAGTAGAAACTCGCCCGATTACATCGGTATGCGCACTTTTCCCCTAGGCCGTTCTAGTTATTCGTTTCAAGCATCAGAACTGCGCAAATTTTGAGTTTCTCAAGCGTTTCTTACATCCAAACTGCCATATCCCGCGAACAGATTGACCAATCCGCAAAATTTCTGTTGCATCTGAAAATAGAAACTCGCCCGATTACAACGGTAGGTGTAGTTTTCCCCTAGGCCGTTCTAGTTATTCGTTTCAAGCATCAGAACTGCGCAAATTTTGAGTTTCTCAAGCGTTTCTTACCTCCAAACTGCCATATCTCGCGAACGGATTGACCAATCCGCAAGATTTCTGTTGCATCTGAAAGTAGAGACTCGCCCGATTACAACGGTATGTGTAGTTTTCCCCTAGGCCGTTCTAGTTATTCTTTTCAAGCATCAGAACTGCGCAAATTTTGAGGTTCTCAAGCGTTTCTTACCTCAAAACTGCCATATCTCGCGAACGGATTGACCAATCCGCAAAATTTCGGTTGCATCTGAATGTAGAGACACGCCCGATTACAACGGTATGTGTAGTTTTCCCCTAGGCCGTTCCAGTTATTCGTTTCGAGCAACAGAACTGCGAAAATTTTGAATTTCTCCAGCGTTTCTTACATCCAAACTGCCATATCTCGCGAACGGATTGACCAATCCGCAAAATTTCTGTTGCATCTGAAAGTCGAAACTCGCCCGATTACAACGGTATGCGCACTTTTCCCCTAGGCCGTTCTAGTTATTCGTTTCAAGCATCAGAACTGCGAAAATTTTGAGTTTCTCAAGCGTTTCTTACCTCCAAACTGCCATATCTCGCGAACGGATTGACCAATCCGCAAAATTTCTGTTGCATCTGAAAGTAGAAACTCGCCCGATTACAACGGTGAGCGCACTTTTCCCCTAGGCCGTTCCAGTTATTCGTTTCGAGCATCAGAACTGCGAAAATTTTGAATTTCTCAAGCGTTTCTTACATCCAAACTGCCATATCTCGCGAACGGATTGACCAATCCGCAAAATTTCTGTTGCATCTGAAAGTAGAAACTCGCCCGATTACAACGGTGTGCGCACTTTTCCCCTAGGCCGTTCCAGTTATTCGTTTCAAGCATCAGAACTGCGCAAATTTTGAGTTTCTCAAGCGTTTCTTACCTCCAAACTGCCATATCTCGCGAACGGATTGACCAATTCGCAAAATTTCTGTTGCATCTGAAAGTAGAGACTCGCCCGATTACAACGGTATGTGTAGTTTTCCCCTAGGCCGTTCCAGTTATTCGTTTCGAGCATCAGAACTGCGAAAATTTTGAATTTCTCAAGCGTTTCTTACATCTAAACTGCCATATCACGCGAACGGATTGACCGATCCGCAAAATTTCTGTTGCATCTGAAAGTAGAAACTCGCCCGATTACAACGGTATGCGCACTTTTCCCCTAGGCCGTTCTAGTTATTCGTTTCAAGCATCAGAACTGAGAAAATTTTGAGTTTCTCAAGCGTTTCTTATATCCAAACTGCCATATCTCGCGAACGGATTGACCAATCCGCAAAATTTCTGTTGCATCTGAAAGTAGAAACTCGCCCGATTACAACGGTATGCGCACTTTTCCCCTAGGCCGTTCTAGTTATTCGTTTCAAGCATCAGAACTGCCAAATTTTGAGTTTCTCAAGCGTTTCTTACCTCCAAACTGCCATATCACGCGAACGGATTGACCAATCCGCAAAATTTCTGTTGCATCTGAAAGTAGAAACTCGCCCGATTACATCGGTATGCGCACTTTTCCCCTAGGCCGTTCTAGTTATTCGTTTCAAGCATCAGAACTGCGCATATTTTGAGTTTCTCAAGCGTTTCTTACATCCAAACTGCCATATCCCGCGAACAGATTGACCAATCCGCAAAATTTCTGTTGCATCTGAAAATAGAAACTCGCCCGATTACAACGGTAGGTGTAGTTTTCCCCTAGGCCGTTCTAGTTATTCGTTTCAAGCATCAGAACTGCGCAAATTTTGAGTTTCTCAAGCGTTTCTTACCTCCAAACTGCCATATCTCGCGAACGGATTGACCAATCTGCAAGATTTCTGTTGCATCTGAAAGTAGAGACTCGCCCGATTACAACGGTATGTGTAGTTTTCCCCTAGGCCGTTCTAGTTATTCGTTTCAAGCATCAGAACTGAGAAAATTTTGAGTTTCTCAAGCGTTTCTTATATCCAAACTGCCATATCTCGCGAACGGATTGACCAATCCGCAAAATTTCTGTTGCATCTGAAAGTAGAAACTCGCCCGATTACAACGGTATGCGCACTTTTCCCCTAGGCCGTTCTAGTTATTCGTTTCAAGCATCAGAACTGCGCAAATTTTGAGTTTCTCAAGCGTTTCTTACATCCAAACTGCCATATCTCGCGAACGGATTGACCAATCCGCAAAATTTCTGTTGCATCTGAAAGTAGAAACTCGCCCGATTACATCGGTATGCGCACTTTTCCCCTAGGCCGTTCTAGTTATTCGTTTCAAGCATCAGAACTGCGCAAATTTTGAGTTTCTCAAGCGTTTCTTATATCCAAACTGCCATATCTCGCGAACGGATTGACCAATCCGCAAAATTTCTGTTGCATCTGAAAGTAGAAACTCGCCCGATTACAACGGTATGCGCACTTTTCCCCTAGGCCGTTCTAGTTATTCGTTTCAAGCATCAGAACTGCGCAAATTTTGAGTTTCTCAAGCGTTTCTTACATCCAAACTGCCATATCTCGCGAACGGATTGACCAATCCGCAAAATTTCTGTTGCATCTGAAAGTAGAAACTCGCCCGATTACATCGGTATGCGCACTTTTCCCCTAGGCCGTTCTAGTTATTCGTTTCAAGCATCAGAACTGCGCAAATTTTGAGTTTCTCAAGCGTTTCTTACATCCAAACTGCCATATCCCGCGAACAGATTGACCAATCCGCAAAATTTCTGTTGCATCTGAAAATAGAAACTCGCCCGATTACAACGGTATGTGTAGTTTTCCCCTAGGCCGTTCCAGTTATTCGTTTCGAGCATCAGAACTGCGAAAATTTTGAATTTCTCAAGTGTTTCTTACATCCAAACTGACATATCTCGCGAACGGATTGACCAATCCGCAAAATTTCTGTTGCATCTGAAAGTAGAAACTCGCCCGATTACAACGGTATGTTTAGTTTTTCCCTAGGCCGTTCCAGTTATTCGTTTCGAGCATCAGAACTGCGAAAATTTTGAATTTCTCAAGCGTTTCTTACATCTAAACTGCCATATCACGCGAACGGATTGACCGATCCGCAAAATTTCTGTTGCATCTGAAAGTAGAAACTCGCCCGATTACAACGGTAGGTGTAGTTTTCCCCTAGGCCGTTCTAGTTATTCGTTTCAAGCATCAGAACTGAGAAAATTTTGAGTTTCTCAAGCGTTTCTTATATCCAAACTGCCATATCTCGCGGACGGATTGACCAATCCGCAAAATTTCTGTTGCATCTGAAAGTAGATACTCGCCCGATTACAACGGTATGCGCACTTTTCCCCTAGGCCGTTCTAGTTATTCGTTTCAAGCATCAGAACTGCGAAAATTTTGAGTTTCTCAAGCGTTTCTTACCTCCAAACTGCCATATCTCGCGAACGGATTGACCAATCCGCAAAATTTCTGTTGCATCTGAAAGTAGAAACTCGCCCGATTACAACGGTGAGCGCACTTTTCCCCTAGGCCGTTCCAGTTATTCGTTTCGAGCATCAGAACTGCAAAAATTTTGAATTTCTCAAGCGTTTCTTACATCCAAACTGCCATATCTCGCGAACGGATTGACCAATCCGCAAAATTTCTGTTGCATCTGAAAGTAGAAACTCGCCCAATTACAACGGTGTGCGCACTTTTCCCCTAGGCCGTTCCAGTTATTCGTTTCAAGCATCAGAACTGCGCAAATTTTGAGTTTCTCAAGCGTTTCTTACCTCCAAACTGCCATATCTCGCGAACGGATTGACCAATTCGCAAAATTTCTGTTGCATCTGAAAGTAGAGACTCGCCCGATTACAACGGTATGTGTAGTTTTCCCCTAGGCCGTTCCAGTTATTCGTTTCGAGCATCAGAACTGCGAAAATTTTGAATTTCTCAAGCGTTTCTTACATCTAAACTGCCATATCACGCGAACGGATTGACCGATCCGCAAAATTTCTGTTGCATCTGAAAGTAGAAACTCGCCCGATTACAACGGTATGCGCACTTTTCCCCTAGGCCGTTCTAGTTATTCGTTTCAAGCATCAGAACTGAGAAAATTTTGAGTTTCTCAAGCGTTTCTTATATCCAAACTGCCATATCTCGCGAACGGATTGACCAATCCGCAAAATTTCTGTTGCATCTGAAAGTAGAAACTCGCCCGATTACAACGGTATGCGCACTTTTCCCCTAGGCCGTTCTAGTTATTCGTTTCAAGCATCAGAACTGCCAAATTTTGAGTTTCTCAAGCGTTTCTTACCTCCAAACTGCCATATCACGCGAACGGATTGACCAATCCGCAAAATTTCTGTTGCATCTGAAAGTAGAAACTCGCCCGATTACATCGGTATGCGCACTTTTCCCCTAGGCCGTTCTAGTTATTCGTTTCAAGCATCAGAACTGCGCATATTTTGAGTTTCTCAAGCGTTTCTTACATCCAAACTGCCATATCCCGCGAACAGATTGACCAATCCGCAAAATTTCTGTTGCATCTGAAAATAGAAACTCGCCCGATTACAACGGTAGGTGTAGTTTTCCCCTAGGCCGTTCTAGTTATTCGTTTCAAGCATCAGAACTGCGCAAATTTTGAGTTTCTCAAGCGTTTCTTACCTCCAAACTGCCATATCTCGCGAACGGATTGACCAATCTGCAAGATTTCTGTTGCATCTGAAAGTAGAGACTCGCCCGATTACAACGGTATGTGTAGTTTTCCCCTAGGCCGTTCTAGTTATTCGTTTCAAGCATCAGAACTGAGAAAATTTTGAGTTTCTCAAGCGTTTCTTATATCCAAACTGCCATATCTCGCGAACGGATTGACCAATCCGCAAAATTTCTGTTGCATCTGAAAGTAGAAACTCGCCCGATTACAACGGTATGCGCACTTTTCCCCTAGGCCGTTCTAGTTATTCGTTTCAAGCATCAGAACTGCGCAAATTTTGAGTTTCTCAAGCGTTTCTTACATCCAAACTGCCATATCTCGCGAACGGATTGACCAATCCGCAAAATTTCTGTTGCATCTGAAAGTAGAAACTCGCCCGATTACATCGGTATGCGCACTTTTCCCCTAGGCCGTTCTAGTTATTCGTTTCAAGCATCAGAACTGCGCAAATTTTGAGTTTCTCAAGCGTTTCTTATATCCAAACTGCCATATCTCGCGAACGGATTGACCAATCCGCAAAATTTCTGTTGCATCTGAAAGTAGAAACTCGCCCGATTACAACGGTATGCGCACTTTTCCCCTAGGCCGTTCTAGTTATTCGTTTCAAGCATCAGAACTGCGCAAATTTTGAGTTTCTCAAGCGTTTCTTACATCCAAACTGCCATATCTCGCGAACGGATTGACCAATCCGCAAAATTTCTGTTGCATCTGAAAGTAGAAACTCGCCCGATTACATCGGTATGCGCACTTTTCCCCTAGGCCGTTCTAGTTATTCGTTTCAAGCATCAGAACTGCGCAAATTTTGAGTTTCTCAAGCGTTTCTTACATCCAAACTGCCATATCCCGCGAACAGATTGACCAATCCGCAAAATTTCTGTTGCATCTGAAAATAGAAACTCGCCCGATTACAACGGTATGTGTAGTTTTCCCCTAGGCCGTTCCAGTTATTCGTTTCGAGCATCAGAACTGCGAAAATTTTGAATTTCTCAAGTGTTTCTTACATCCAAACTGACATATCTCGCGAACGGATTGACCAATCCGCAAAATTTCTGTTGCATCTGAAAGTAGAAACTCGCCCGATTACAACGGTATGTTTAGTTTTTCCCTAGGCCGTTCCAGTTATTCGTTTCGAGCATCAGAACTGCGAAAATTTTGAATTTCTCAAGCGTTTCTTACATCTAAACTGCCATATCACGCGAACGGATTGACCGATCCGCAAAATTTCTGTTGCATCTGAAAGTAGAAACTCGCCCGATTACAACGGTAGGTGTAGTTTTCCCCTAGGCCGTTCCAGTTATTCGTTTCAAGCATCAGAACTGAGAAAATTTTGAGTTTCTCAAGCGTTTCTTATATCCAAACTGCCATATCTCGCGGACGGATTGACCAATCCGCAAAATTTCTGTTGCATCTGAAAGTAGATACTCGCCCGATTACAACGGTATGCGCACTTTTCCCCTAGGCCGTTCTAGTTATTCGTTTCAAGCATCAGAACTGAGAAAATTTTGAGTTTCTCAATCGTTTCTTATATCCAAACTGCCATATCTCGCGAACGGATTGACCAATCCGCAAAATTTCTGTTGCATCTGAAAGTAGAAACTCGCCCGATTACATCGGTATGCGCACTTTTCCCCTAGGCCGTTCTAGTTATTCGTTTCAAGCATCAGAACTGCGCAAATTTTGAGTTTATCAAGCGTTTCTTACATCCAAACTGCCATATCCCGCGAACAGATTGACCAATCCGCAAAATTTCTGTTGCATCTGAAAATAGAAACTCGCCCGATTACAACGGTATGTGTAGTTTTCCCCTAGGCCGTTCCAGTTATTCGTTTCGAGCATCAGAACTGCGAAAATTTTGAATTTCTCAAGTGTTTCTTACATCCAAACTGACATATCTCGCGAACGGATTGACCAATCCGCAAAATTTCTGTTGCATCTGAAAGTAGAAACTCGCCCGATTACAACGGTATGTTTAGTTTTTCCCTAGGCCGTTCCAGTTATTCGTTTCGAGCATCAGAACTGCGAAAATTTTGAATTTCTCAAGCGTTTCTTACATCTAAACTGCCATATCACGCGAACGGATTGACCGATCCGCAAAATTTCTGTTGCATCTGAAAGTAGAAACTCGCCCGATTACAACGGTAGGTGTAGTTTTCCCCTAGGCCGTTCTAGTTATTCGTTTCAAGCATCAGAACTGAGAAAATTTTGAGTTTCTCAAGCGTTTCTTATATCCAAACTGCCATATCTCGCGAACGGATTGACCAATCCGCAAAATTTCTGTTGCATCTGAAAGTAGATACTCGCCCGATTACAACGGTATGCGCACTTTTCCCCTAGGCTGTTCTAGTTATTCGTTTCAAGCATCAGAACTGCGCAAATTTTGAGTTTCTCAAGCGTTTCTTACCTCCAAACTGCCATATCTCGCGAACGGATTGACCAATCCGCAAAATTTCTGTTGCATCTGAAAGTAGAAACTCGCCCGATTACAACGGTATGCGCACTTTTCCCCTAGGCCGTTCTAGTTATTCGTGTCGAGCATCAGAACTGCGAAAATTTTGAGTTTCTCAAGCGTTTCTTACCTCCAAACTGCCATATCTCGCGAACGGATTGACCAATCCGCAAAATTTCTGTTGCATCTGAAAGTAGAGACTCGCCCGATTACAACGGTATGTGTAGTTTTCCCCTAGGCCGTTCCAGTTATTCGTTTCGAGCATCAGAACTGCGAAAATTTTGAGTTTCTCAAGCGTTTCTTACATCCAAACTGCCATATCTCGCGAACGGATTGACCGATCCGCAAAATTTCTGTTTCATCTGAAAGTAGAAACTCGCCCGATTACAATGGTATGCGCACTTTTCCCCTAGGCCGTTCTAGTTATTCTTTTCAAGCATCAGAACTGCGCAAATTTTGAGGTTCTCAAGCGTTTCTTACATCTAAACTGCCATATCACGCGAACGGATTGACCGATCCGCAAAATTTCTGTTGCATCTGAAAGCAGAAACTCGCCCGATTACAACGGTATGCGCACTTTTGCCCTAGGCCGTTCTAGTTATTCGTTTCAAGCATCAGAACTGAGAAAATTTTGAGTTTCTCAATCGTTTCTTATATCCAAACTGCCATATCTCGCGAACGGATTGACCAATCCGCAAAATTTCTGTTGCATCTGAAAGTAGAGACTCGCCCGATTACAACGGTATGTGTAGTTTTCCCCTAGGCCGTTCCAGTTATTCGTTTCGAGCATCAGAACTGCGAAAATTTTGAGTTTCTCAAGCGTTTCTTACATCCAAACTGCCATATCTCGCGAACGGATTGACCGATCCGCAAAATTTCTGTTTCATCTGAAAGTAGAAACTCGCCCGATTACAATGGTATGCGCACTTTTCCCCTAGGCCGTTCTAGTTATTCTTTTCAAGCATCAGAACTGCGCAAATTTTGAGGTTCTCAAGCGTTTCTTACCTCCAAACTGCCATATCTCGCGAACGGATTGACCAATCCGCAAAATTTCTGTTGCATCTGAAAGTAGAGACACGCCCGATTACAACGGTATGTGTAGTTTTCCCCTAGGCCGTTCCAGTTATTCGTTTCGAGCATCAGTAATGCGAAAATTTTGAATTTCTCAAGCGTTTCTTTCATCCAAACTGCCATATCTCGCGAACGGATTGACCAATTCGCAAAATTTCTGTTGCATCTGAAAGTAGAGACTCGCCCGATTACAACGGTATGTGTAGTTTTCCCCTAGGCCGTTCCAGTTATTCGTTTCGAGCATCAGAACTGCGAAAATTTTGAATTTCTCAAGCGTTTCTTACATCTAAACTGCCATATCACGCGAACGGATTGACCGATCCGCAAAATTTCTGTTGCATCTGAAAGTAGAAACTCGCCCGATTACATCGGTATGCGCACTTTTCCCCTAGGCCGTTCCAGTTATTCGTTTCAAGCATCAGAACTGCGCAAATTTTGAGTTTCTCAAGCGTTTCTTACCTCCAAACTGCCATATCTCGCGAACGGATTGACCAATTCGCAAAATTTCTGTTGCATCTGAAAGTAGAGACTCGCCCGATTACAACGGTATGTGTAGTTTTCCCCTAGGCCGTTCCAGTTATTCGTTTCGAGCATCAGAACTGCGAAAATTTTGAATTTCTCAAGCGTTTCTTACATCTAAACTGCCATATCACGCGAACGGATTGACCGATCCGCAAAATTTCTGTTGCATCTGAAAGTAGAAACTCGCCCGATTACAACGGTATGCGCACTTTTCCCCTAGGCCGTTCTAGTTATTCGTTTCAAGCATCAGAACTGAGAAAATTTTGAGTTTCTCAAGCGTTTCTTATATCCAAACTGCCATATCTCGCGAACGGATTGACCAATCCGCAAAATTTCTGTTGCATCTGAAAGTAGAAACTCGCCCGATTACAACGGTATGCGCACTTTTCCCCTAGGCCGTTCTAGTTATTCGTTTCAAGCATCAGAACTGCCAAATTTTGAGTTTCTCAAGCGTTTCTTACCTCCAAACTGCCATATCACGCGAACGGATTGACCAATCCGCAAAATTTCTGTTGCATCTGAAAGTAGAAACTCGCCCGATTACATCGGTATGCGCACTTTTCCCCTAGGCCGTTCTAGTTATTCGTTTCAAGCATCAGAACTGCGCATATTTTGAGTTTCTCAAGCGTTTCTTACATCCAAACTGCCATATCCCGCGAACAGATTGACCAATCCGCAAAATTTCTGTTGCATCTGAAAATAGAAACTCGCCCGATTACAACGGTAGGTGTAGTTTTCCCCTAGGCCGTTCTAGTTATTCGTTTCAAGCATCAGAACTGCGCAAATTTTGAGTTTCTCAAGCGTTTCTTACCTCCAAACTGCCATATCTCGCGAACGGATTGACCAATCTGCAAGATTTCTGTTGCATCTGAAAGTAGAGACTCGCCCGATTACAACGGTATGTGTAGTTTTCCCCTAGGCCGTTCTAGTTATTCGTTTCAAGCATCAGAACTGAGAAAATTTTGAGTTTCTCAAGCGTTTCTTATATCCAAACTGCCATATCTCGCGAACGGATTGACCAATCCGCAAAATTTCTGTTGCATCTGAAAGTAGAAACTCGCCCGATTACAACGGTATGCGCACTTTTCCCCTAGGCCGTTCTAGTTATTCGTTTCAAGCATCAGAACTGCGCAAATTTTGAGTTTCTCAAGCGTTTCTTACATCCAAACTGCCATATCTCGCGAACGGATTGACCAATCCGCAAAATTTCTGTTGCATCTGAAAGTAGAAACTCGCCCGATTACATCGGTATGCGCACTTTTCCCCTAGGCCGTTCTAGTTATTCGTTTCAAGCATCAGAACTGCGCAAATTTTGAGTTTCTCAAGCGTTTCTTATATCCAAACTGCCATATCTCGCGAACGGATTGACCAATCCGCAAAATTTCTGTTGCATCTGAAAGTAGAAACTCGCCCGATTACAACGGTATGCGCACTTTTCCCCTAGGCCGTTCTAGTTATTCGTTTCAAGCATCAGAACTGCGCAAATTTTGAGTTTCTCAAGCGTTTCTTACATCCAAACTGCCATATCTCGCGAACGGATTGACCAATCCGCAAAATTTCTGTTGCATCTGAAAGTAGAAACTCGCCCGATTACATCGGTATGCGCACTTTTCCCCTAGGCCGTTCTAGTTATTCGTTTCAAGCATCAGAACTGCGCAAATTTTGAGTTTCTCAAGCGTTTCTTACATCCAAACTGCCATATCCCGCGAACAGATTGACCAATCCGCAAAATTTCTGTTGCATCTGAAAATAGAAACTCGCCCGATTACAACGGTATGTGTAGTTTTCCCCTAGGCCGTTCCAGTTATTCGTTTCGAGCATCAGAACTGCGAAAATTTTGAATTTCTCAAGTGTTTCTTACATCCAAACTGACATATCTCGCGAACGGATTGACCAATCCGCAAAATTTCTGTTGCATCTGAAAGTAGAAACTCGCCCGATTACAACGGTATGTTTAGTTTTTCCCTAGGCCGTTCCAGTTATTCGTTTCGAGCATCAGAACTGCGAAAATTTTGAATTTCTCAAGCGTTTCTTACATCTAAACTGCCATATCACGCGAACGGATTGACCGATCCGCAAAATTTCTGTTGCATCTGAAAGTAGAAACTCGCCCGATTACAACGGTAGGTGTAGTTTTCCCCTAGGCCGTTCTAGTTATTCGTTTCAAGCATCAGAACTGAGAAAATTTTGAGTTTCTCAAGCGTTTCTTATATCCAAACTGCCATATCTCGCGGACGGATTGACCAATCCGCAAAATTTCTGTTGCATCTGAAAGTAGATACTCGCCCGATTACAACGGTATGCGCACTTTTCCCCTAGGCCGTTCTAGTTATTCGTTTCAAGCATCAGAACTGAGAAAATTTTGAGTTTCTCAATCGTTTCTTATATCCAAACTGCCATATCTCGCGAACGGATTGACCAATCCGCAAAATTTCTGTTGCATCTGAAAGTAGAAACTCGCCCGATTACATCGGTATGCGCACTTTTCCCCTAGGCCGTTCTAGTTATTCGTTTCAAGCATCAGAACTGTGCAAATTTTGAGTTTATCAAGCGTTTCTTACATCCAAACTGCCATATCCCGCGAACAGATTGACCAATCCGCAAAATTTCTGTTGCATCTGAAAATAGAAACTCGCCCGATTACAACGGTATGTGTAGTTTTCCCCTAGGCCGTTCCAGTTATTCGTTTCGAGCATCAGAACTGCGAAAATTTTGAATTTCTCAAGTGTTTCTTACATCCAAACTGACATATCTCGCGAACGGATTGACCAATCCGCAAAATTTCTGTTGCATCTGAAAGTAGAAACTCGCCCGATTACAACGGTATGTTTAGTTTTTCCCTAGGCCGTTCCAGTTATTCGTTTCGAGCATCAGAACTGCGAAAATTTTGAATTTCTCAAGCGTTTCTTACATCTAAACTGCCATATCACGCGAACGGATTGACCGATCCGCAAAATTTCTGTTGCATCTGAAAGTAGAAACTCGCCCGATTACAACGGTAGGTGTAGTTTTCCCCTAGGCCGTTCTAGTTATTCGTTTCAAGCATCAGAACTGAGAAAATTTTGAGTTTCTCAAGCGTTTCTTATATCCAAACTGCCATATCTCGCGAACGGATTGACCAATCCGCAAAATTTCTGTTGCATCTGAAAGTAGAAACTCGCCCGATTACAACGGTATGCGCGCTTTTCCCCTAGGCCGTTCTAGTTATTCGTGTCGAGCATCAGAACTGCGAAAATTTTGAGTTTCTCAAGCGTTTCTTACCTCCAAACTGCCATATCTCGCGAACGGATTGACCAATCCGCAAAATTTCTGTTGCATCTGAAAGTAGAGACTCGCCCGATTACAACGGTATGTGTAGTTTTCCCCTAGGCCGTTCCAGTTATTCGTTTCGAGCATCAGAACTGCGAAAATTTTGAGTTTCTCAAGCGTTTCTTACATCCAAACTGCCATATCTCGCGAACGGATTGACCGATCCGCAAAATTTCTGTTTCATCTGAAAGTAGAAACTCGCCCGATTACAATGGTATGCGCACTTTTCCCCTAGGCCGTTCTAGTTATTCTTTTCAAGCATCAGAACTGCGCAAATTTTGAGGTTCTCAAGCGTTTCTTACATCTAAACTGCCATATCACGCGAACGGATTGACCGATCCGCAAAATTTCTGTTGCATCTGAAAGCAGAAACTCGCCCGATTACAACGGTATGCGCACTTTTGCCCTAGGCCGTGCTAGTTATTCGTTTCAAGCATCAGAACTGAGAAAATTTTGAGTTTCTCAATCGTTTCTTATATCCAAACTGCCATATCTCGCGAACGGATTGACCAATCCGCAAAATTTCTGTTGCATCTGAAAGTAGAGACTCGCCCGATTACAACGGTATGTGTAGTTTTCCCCTAGGCCGTTCCAGTTATTCGTTTCGAGCATCAGAACTGCGAAAATTTTGAGTTTCTCAAGCGTTTCTTACATCCAAACTGCCATATCTCGCGAACGGATTGACCGATCCGCAAAATTTCTGTTTCATCTGAAAGTAGAAACTCGCCCGATTACAATGGTATGCGCACTTTTCCCCTAGGCCGTTCTAGTTATTCTTTTCAAGCATCAGAACTGCGCAAATTTTGAGGTTCTCAAGCGTTTCTTACCTCCAAACTGCCATATCTCGCGAACGGATTGACCAATCCGCAAAATTTCTGTTGCATCTGAAAGTAGAGACACGCCCGATTACAACGGTATGTGTAGTTTTCCCCTAGGCCGTTCCAGTTATTCGTTTCGAGCATCAGTAATGCGAAAATTTTGAATTTCTCAAGCGTTTCTTTCATCCAAACTGCCATATCTCGCGAACGGATTGACCAATTCGCAAAATTTCTGTTGCATCTGAAAGTAGAGACTCGCCCGATTACAACGGTATGTGTAGTTTTCCCCTAGGCCGTTCCAGTTATTCGTTTCGAGCATCAGAACTGCGAAAATTTTGAATTTCTCAAGCGTTTCTTACATCTAAACTGCCATATCACGCGAACGGATTGACCGATCCGCAAAATTTCTGTTGCATCTGAAAGTAGAAACTCGCCCGATTACAACGGTATGCGCACTTTTCCCCTAGGCCGTTCTAGTTATTCGTTTCAAGCATCAGAACTGAGAAAATTTTGAGTTTCTCAAGCGTTTCTTATATCCCAACTGCCATATCTCGCGAACGGATTGACCAATCCGCAAAATTTCTGTTGCATCTGAAAGTAGAAACTCGCCCGATTACATCGGTATGCGCACTTTTCCCCTAGGCCGTTCTAGTTATTCGTTTCAAGCATCAGAACTGCGCAAATTTTGAGTTTCTCAAGCGTTTCTTACCTCCAAACTGCCATATCTCGCGAACGGATTGATCAATCCGCAAAATTTCTGTTGCATCTGAAAGTAGAAACTCACCCGATTACAACGGTATGCGCGCTTTTCCCCTAGGCCGTTCTAGTTATTCGTGTCGAGCATCAGAACTGCGAAAATTTTGAGTTTCTCAAGCGTTTCTTACCTCCAAACTGCCATATCTCGCGAACGGATTGACCAATCCGCAAAATTTCTGTTGCATCTGAAAGTAGAGACTCGCCCGATTACAACGGTATGTGTAGTTTTCCCCTAGGCCGTTCCAGTTATTCGTTTCGAGCATCAGTAATGCGAAAATTTTGAATTTCTCAAGCGTTTCTTTCATCCAAACTGCCATATCTCGCGAACGGATTGACCAATTCGCAAAATTTCTGTTGCATCTGAAAGTAGAGACTCGCCCGATTACAACGGTATGTGTAGTTTTCCCCTAGGCCGTTCCAGTTATTCGTTTCGAGCATCAGAACTGCGAAAATTTTGAATTTCTCAAGCGTTTCTTACATCTAAACTGCCATATCACGCGAACGGATTGACCGATCCGCAAAATTGCTGTTGCATCTGAAAGTAGAAACTCGCCCGATTACAACGGTATGCGCACTTTTCCCCTAGGCCGTTCTAGTTATTCGTTTCAAGCATCAGAACTGAGAAAATTTTGAGTTTCTCAAGCGTTTCTTATATCCCAACTGCCATATCTCGCGAACGGATTGACCAATCCGCAAAATTTCTGTTGCATCTGAAAGTAGAAACTCGCCCGATTACAACGGTAAGCGCACTTTTCCCCTAGGCCGTTCTAGTTATTCGTTTCAAGCATCAGAACTGCCAAATTTTGAGTTTCTCAAGCGTTTCTTACCTGCAAACTGCCATATCTCGCGAACGGATTGACCAATCCGCAAAATTTCTGTTGCATCTGAAAGTAGAAACTCGCCCGATTACATCGGTATGCGCACTTTTCCCCTAGGCCGTTCTAGTTATTCGTTTCAAGCATCAGAACTGCGCAAATTTTGAGTTTCTCAAGCGTTTCTTACCTCCAAACTGCCATATCTCGCGAACGGATTGATCAATCCGCAAAATTTCTGTTGCATCTGAAAGTAGAAACTCACCCGATTACAACGGTATGCGCGCTTTTCCCCTAGGCCGTTCTAGTTATTCGTGTCGAGCATCAGAACTGCGAAAATTTTGAGTTTCTCAAGCGTTTCTTACCTCCAAACTGCCATATCTCGCGAACGGATTGACCAATCCGCAAAATTTCTGTTGCATCTGAAAGTAGAGACTCGCCCGATTACAACGGTATGTGTAGTTTTCCCCTAGGCCGTTCCAGTTATTCGTTTCGAGCATCAGAACTGCGAAAATTTTGAGTTTCTCAAGCGTTTCTTACATCCAAACTGCCATATCTCGCGAACGGATTGACCGATC
This sequence comes from Ptiloglossa arizonensis, assembly GCF_051014685.1. Lineage (NCBI taxonomy): Eukaryota > Metazoa > Arthropoda > Insecta > Hymenoptera > Colletidae > Ptiloglossa > Ptiloglossa arizonensis. The sequence continues at coordinate 360,917 of NW_027478900.1, forward strand.
CGCAAAATTTCTGTTTCATCTGAAAGTAGAAACTCGCCCGATTACAATGGTATGCGCACTTTTCCCCTAGGCCGTTCTAGTTATTCTTTTCAAGCATCAGAACTGCGCAAATTTTGAGGTTCTCAAGCGTTTCTTACATCTAAACTGCCATATCACGCGAACGGATTGACCGATCCGCAAAATTTCTGTTGCATCTGAAAGCAGAAACTCGCCCGATTACAACGGTATGCGCACTTTTGCCCTAGGCCGTTCTAGTTATTCGTTTCAAGCATCAGAACTGAGAAAATTTTGAGTTTCTCAATCGTTTCTTATATCCAAACTGCCATATCTCGCGAACGGATTGACCAATCCGCAAAATTTCTGTTGCATCTGAAAGTAGAAACTCGCCCGATTACATCGGTATGCGCACTTTTCCCCTAGGCCGTTCTAGTTATTCGTTTCAAGCATCAGAACTGCGCAAATTTTGAGTTTCTCAAGCGTTTCTTACCTCCAAACTGCCATATCTCGCGAACGGATTGATCAATCCGCAAAATTTCTGTTGCATCTGAAAGTAGAAACTCGCCCGATTACAACGGTATGCGCGCTTTTCCCCTAGGCCGTTCTAGTTATTCGTGTCGAGCATCAGAACTGCGAAAATTTTGAGTTTCTCAAGCGTTTCTTACCTCCAAACTGCCATATCTCGCGAACGGATTGACCAATCCGCAAAATTTCTGTTGCATCTGAAAGTAGAGACTCGCCCGATTACAACGGTATGTGTAGTTTTCCCCTAGGCCGTTCCAGTTATTCGTTTCGAGCATCAGAACTGCGAAAATTTTGAGTTTCTCAAGCGTTTCTTACATCCAAACTGCCATATCTCGCGAACGGATTGACCGATCCGCAAAATTTCTGTTTCATCTGAAAGTAGAAACTCGCCCGATTGCAATGGTATGCGCACTTTTCCCCTAGGCCGGTCTAGTTATTCTTTTCAAGCATCAGAACTGCGCAAATTTTGAGGTTCTCAAGCGTTTCTTACATCTAAACTGCCATATCACGCGAACGGATTGACCGATCCGCAAAATTTCTGTTGCATCTGAAAGCAGAAACTCGCCCGATTACAACGGTATGCGCACTTTTGCCCTAGGCCGTTCTAGTTATTCGTTTCAAGCATCAGAACTGAGAAAATTTTGAGTTTCTCAATCGTTTCTTATATCCAAACTGCCATATCTCGCGAACGGATTGACCAATCCGCAAAATTTCTGTTGCATCTGAAAGTAGAAACTCGCCCGATTACATCGGTGTGCGCACTTTTCCCCTAGGCCGTTCTAGTTATTCGTTTCAAGCATCAGAACTGCGCAAATTTTGAGTTTATCAAGCGTTTCTTACATCCAAACTGCCATATCCCGCGAACAGATTGACCAATCCGCAAAATTTCTGTTATCTGAAAATAGAAACTCGCCCAGATTACAACGGTATGTGTAGTTTTCCCCTAGGCCGTTCCAGTTATTCGTTTCGAGCATCAGAACTGCGAAAATTTTGAATTTCTCAAGTGTTTCTTACATCCAAACTGACATATCTCGCGAACGGATTGACCAATCCGCAAAATTTCTGTTGCATCTGAAAGTAGAAACTCGCCCGATTACAACGGTATGTTTAGTTTTTCCTAGGCCGTTTCCAGTTATTCGTTTCGAGCATCAGAACTGCGAAAATTTTGAATTTCTCAAGCGTTTCTTACATCTAAACTGCCATATCACGCGAACGGATTGACCGATCCGCAAAATTTCTGTTGCATCTGAAAGTAGAAACTCGCCCGATTACAACGGTAGGTGTAGTTTTCCCCTAGGCCGTTCTAGTTATTCGTTTCAAGCATCAGAACTGAGAAAATTTTGAGTTTCTCAAGCGTTTCTTATATCCAAACTGCCATATCTCGCGAACGGATTGACCAATCCGCAAAATTTCTGATGCATCTGAAAGTAGATACTCGCCCGATTACAACGGTATGCGCACTTTTCCCCTAGCCCGTTCTAGTTATTCGTTTCAAGCATCAGAACTTGCGCAAAATTTGAGTTTCTCAGGCGTTTCTTACCTACAAACTGCCATATCTCGCGAACGGATTGACCAATCCGCAAAATTTCTGTTGCATCTGAAAGTAGAAACTCGCCCGATTACAACGGTATGCGCACTTTTCCCCTAGGCCGTTCTAGTTAACATTTCAAGCATCAGAACTGCGCAAATTTTGAGTTTCTCAAGCGTTTCTTACATCCAAACTGCCATATCCCGCGAACAGATTGACCAATCCGCAAAATTTCTGTTGCATCTGAAAGTAGAAACACGCCCGATTACAACGGTAGGTGTAGTTTTCCCCCTAGGCCGTTCTAGTTATTCGTTTCAAGCATCAGAACTGCGCAAATTTTGAGTTTCTCAAGTGTTTCTTACCTCCAAACTGTCATATCTCGCGAACGGATTGAACAATCCGCAAAATTTCTGTTGCATCTGAAAGTAGAAACTCGCCCGATTACAACGTTATGCGCACTTTTCCTCTAGGCCGTTCTAGTTATTCGTTTCAAGCATCAGAACTGCGAAAATTTTGAGTTTCTCAAGCGTTTCTTATATCCAAACTGCCATATCTCGCGAACGGATTGACCGATCCGCAAAAATTTCTGTTGCATCTGAAAGTAGAAACTCCGCCCGATTACAACGGTATGCGCACTTTTCCCTAGGCCGTTCTAGTTATTCGTTTCAAGCATCAGAACTGCGAAAATTTTGAGTTTCTCAAGCGTTTTCTTACATCCAACTGCCATATCTCGCGAACGGATTGACCAATCCGCAAAATTTCTGTTGCATCTGAAAGTAGAAACTCGCCGATTACAACGGTATGCGCACTTTTCCCCTAGGGCCGTTCGAGTTATTCGTTTCGAGCATCAGAACTGCGAAAATTTTGAGTTTCTCAAGCGTTTCTTACCTCCAAACTGCCATATCTCGCGAACGGATTGATCAATCCGCAAAATTTCTGTTGCATCTGAAAGTAGAAACTCGCCGATTACAACGGTATGCGCGCTTTTCCCTAGGCCGTTCTAGTTATTCGTTTCGAGCATCAGAACTGCTCAAATTATGAGTTTCTCAAGCGTTTCTTACATCCAAACTGCCATATCTCGCGAAGGATTGACCAATCCGCAAAATTTCTGTTGCATCTGAAAGTAGAATCTCGCCCGATTACAACGGTATGCGTACTTTTTCCCCTAGGCCGTTCAAGTTACTCGTTTCGGAGCATCAGAACTGCGAAAATTTTGAGTTTCTCAAGCGTTTCTTACCTCCAAACTGCCATATCTCGCGAACGGATTGATCAATCCGCAAAATTTCTGTTGCATCTGAAAGTAGAAACTCGCCCGATTACAACGGTATGCGCGCTTTTCCCCTAGGCCGTTCTAGTTATTCGTGTCGAGCATCAGAACTGCGAAAATTTTGAGTTTCTCAAGCGTTTCTTACCTCCAAACTGCCATATATCGCGAACGGATTGACCAATCCGCAAAATTTCTGTTGCATCTGAAGTAGAGACTCGCCCGATTACAACGGTATGTGTAGTTTTCCCCTAGGCCGTTCCAGTTATTCGTTTCGAGCATCAGAACTGCGAAAATTTTGAGTTTCTCAAGCGTTTCTTACATCCAAACTGCCATATCTCGCGAACGGATTGACCGATCCGCAAAATTTCTGTTGCATCTGAAAGTAGAAACTCGCCCGATTACAACGGTATGCGCGCTTTTCCCCCTAGGCCGTTCTAGTTATTCGTGTCGAGCATCAGAACTGCGAAAATTTTGAGTTTCTCAAGCGTTTCTTACCTCCAAACTGCCATATCACGCGAACGGATTGACCGATCCGCAAAATTTCTGTTGCATCTGAAAGCAGAAACTCGCCCGATTACAACGGTATGCGCACTTTTGCCCTAGGCCGTTCTAGTTATTCTTTTCAAGCATCAGAACTGCGCAAATTTTGAGGTTCTCAAGCGTTTCTTACCTCCAAACTGCCATATCTCGCGAACGGATTGACCAATCCGCAAAATTTCTGTTGCATCTGAAAGTAGAGACACGCCCGATTACAACGGTATGTGTAGTTTTCCCCTAGGCCGTTCCAGTTATTCGTTTCGAGCATCAGTACTGCGAAAATTTTGAATTTCTCAAGCGTTTCTTTCATCCAAACTGCCATATCTCGCGAACGGATTGACCAATTCGCAAAATTTCTGTTGCATCTGAAAGTAGAGACTCGCCCGATTACAACGGTATGTGTAGTTTTCCCCTAGGCCGTTCCAGTTATTCGTTTCAAGCATCAGAACTGAGAAAATTTTGAGTTTCTCAAGCGTTTCTTATTTCCAAACTGCCATATCTCGCCGAACGGATTGACCAATCCGCAAAATTTCTGTTGCATCTGAAAGTAGAAACTCGCCGATTACAACGGTATGCGCACTTTTTCCCTAGGCCGTTCTAGTTATTCGTTTCAAGCATCAGAACTGCCAATTTTGAGTTTCTCAAGCGTTTTCTTACCTCCAAACTGCCATATCTCGCGAACGGATTGACCAATCCGCAAAATTTCTGTTGCATCTGAAAGTAGAAACTCGCCCGATTACATCGGTATGCGCACTTTTCCCCTAGGCCGTTCTAGTTATTCGTTTCAAGCATCAGAACTGCGCAAATTTTGAGTTTTCTCAAGCGTTTCTTACATCCAAACTGCCATATCCGCAGAACAGATTGACCAATCCGCAAAATTTCTGTTGCATCTGAAAATAGAAACTCGCCCGATTACAACGGTAGGTGTAGTTTCCCTTAGGCCGTTCTAGTTATTCGTTTCAAGCATCAGAACTGCGCAAATTTTGAGTTTCTCAAGCGTTTCTTACCTCCAAACTGCCATATCTCGCGAACGGATTGACCAATCCGCAAGATTTCTGTTGCATCTGAAAGTAGAGACTCGCCCGATTACAACGGTATGTGTAGTTTTCCCCTAGGGCACCGTTCTAGTTATTCGTTTCAAGCATCAGAACTGAGAAAATTTTTGAGTTTCTCAAGCGTTTCTTATATCCAAACTGCCATATCTCGCGAACGGATTGACCAATCCACAAAATTTCTGTTGCATCTGAAAGTAGAAACTCGCCCGATTACAACGGTATGCGCACTTTTCCCCTAGGCCGTTCTAGATATTCGTTTCAAGCATCAGAACTGCGCAAATTTTGTGTTTCTCAAGCGTTTCTTACCTCCAAACTGCCATATCTCGCGAACGGATTGACCAATCCGCAAAATTTCTGTTGCATCTGAAAGTAGAAACTCGCCCGATTACATCGGTATGCGCACTTTTCCCCTAGGCCGTTCTAGTTATTCGTTTCAAGCATCAGAACTGCGCAAATTTTGAGTTTCTCAAGCGTTTCTTACATCCAAACTGCCATATCCCGCGAACAGATTGACCAATCCGCAAAATTTCTGTTGCATCTGAAAATAGAAACTCGCCCGATTACAACGGTAGGTGTAGTTTTCCCCCTAGGCCGTTCTAGTTATTCGTTTCAAGCATCAGAACTGCGCAAATTTTGAGGTCTCAAGCGTTTCTTTCCTCAAATTGCCATTTCTCGCGAACGGATTGACCAATCCGCAAAATTTCTGTTGCATCTGAATGTAGAGACACGCCCGATTACAACGGTATGTGTAGTTTTCCCCTAGGCCGTTCCAGTTATTCGTTTCGAGCAACAGAACTGCGAAAATTTTGAATTTCTCCAGCGTTTCTTACATCCAAACTGCCATATCTCGCGAACGGATTGACCAATCGCAAAATTTCTGTTGCATCTGAAAGTAGAAACTCGCCCGATTACAACGGTATGCGCACTTTTCCCCTAGGCCGTTCTAGTTATTCGTTTCAAGCATCAGAACTGCGAAAATTTTGAGTTTCTCAAGCGTTCTTCTTACCTCCAAACTGCCATATCTCGCGAACGGATTGACCAATCCGCAAAATTTCTGTTGCATCTGAAAGTAGAAACTCGCACGATTACAATGGTATGCGCACTTTTCCCCTAGGCCGTTCTGGTTATTCTTTTCAAGCATCAGAACTGCGCAAATTTTGAGGTTCTCAAGCGTTTCTTACCTCCAAACTGCCATATCTCGCGAACGGATTGACCAATCGCAAAATTTCTGTTGCATCTGAAAGTAGAGACACGCCCGATTACAACGGTATGTGTAGTTTTCCCCTAGGCCGTCCCAGTTATTCGTTTCGAGCATCAGAACTGCGAAAATTTTGAATTTCTCAAGCGTCTCTTACATCCAAACTGCCCATATCTCGCGAACGGATTGACCAATCCGCAAAATTTCTGTTGCATCTGAAAGTAGAAACTCGCCCGATTACAACGGTATGCGCACTTTTCCCCTAGGCCGTTCTAGTTATTCGTTTCAAGCATCAGAACTGCGCAAATTTTGAGCTTCTCAGCGTTTCTTACATCCAAACTGCCATATCTCGCGAACGGATTGACCAATCCGCAAAATTTCTGTTGCATCTGAAAGTAGAAACTCGCCCGATTACAAGGGTATGCGCACTTTTCCCCTAGGCCGTTCTAGTTATTCTTTTCAAGCATCAGAACTGCGCAAATTTTGAGTTTCTCAAGCGTTTCTTACCTCCAAACTGCCATAACTCGCGAACGGATTGACCAATTCGCAAAATTTCTGTTGCTCTGAAAGTAGAGACTCGCCCGATTACAGCGGTATGTGTAGTTTTCCCCTAGGCCGTTCCAGTTATTCGTTTCGAGCATCAGAACTGCGAAAATTTTGAATTTCTCAAGCGTTTCTTACATCTAAACTGCCATATCACGCGAACGGATGACCGATCCGCAAAATTTCTGTTGCATCTGAAAGTAGAAACTCGCCCGATTACAACGGTATGCGCACTTTTCCCCTAGGCCGTTCTAGTTATTCGTTTCAAGCATCAGAACTGAGAAAATTTTGAGTTTCTCAAGCGTTTCTTATATCCAAACTGCCATATCTCGCGAACGGATTGACCAATCCGCAAAATTTCTGTTGCATCTGAAAGTAGAAACTCGCCGATTACAACGGTATGCGCACTTTTCCCCTAGGCCGTTCTAGTTATTCTTTTCAAGCATCAGAACTGCGCAAATTTTGAGGTTCTCAAGCGTTTCTTACTTCCAAACTGCCATATCTCGCGAACGATTGACCAATCCGCAAAATTTCTGTTGCATCTGAAAGTAGAGACACGCCCGATTACAACGGTATGTGTAGTTTTCCCCTAGGCCGTTCTAGTTATTCGTTTCAAGCATCAGAACTGCGCAAATTTTGAGTTTCTCAAGCGTTTCTTACCTCCAAACTGCCATATCTCGCGAACGGATTGACCAATCCGCAAAATTTCTGTTGCATCTGAAAGTAGAAACTCGCCCGATTACAACGGTATGCGCACTTTTCCCTAGGCCGTTCCAGTTATTCGTTTCGAGCATCAGAACTGCGAAAATTTTGAATTTCTCAAGCGTTTCTTACATCCAAACTGCATATCTCGCGAACGGATTGACCAATCCGCAAAATTTCTGTTGCATCTGAAAGTAGAAACTCGCCCGATTACATCGGTATGCGCACTTTTCCCCTAGGCCGTTCTAGTTATTCGTTCTCAAGCATCAGAACTGCGCAAATTTTGAGTTTCTCAAGCGTTTCTTACCTCCAAACTGCCATATCTCGCGAACGGATTGATCAATCCGCAAAATTTCTGTTGCATCTGAAAGTAGAAACTCGCCGATTACAACGGTATGCGCGCTTTTTCCCCTAGGCCGTTCTAGTTATTCGTGTCGAGCATCAGAACTGCGAAAATTTTGAGTTTTCTCAAGCGTTTCTTTCCTCCAAACTGCCATATCTCGCGAACGGATTGACCAATCCGCAAAATTCTGTTGCATCTGAAAGTAGAGACTCGCCGATTACAACGGTATGTGTAGTTTTCCCCTAGGCCGTTCCAGTTATTCGTTTCGAGCATCAGAACTGCGAAAATTTTGAATTTCTCAAGCGTTTTCTTACATCTAAACTGCCATATCACGCGAACGGATTGACGATCCGCAAAATTTCTGTTGCATCTGAAAGTAGAAACTCGCCCGATTACAACGGTATGCGCACTTTTCCCCTAGGCCGTTCTAGTTATTCGTTTCAAGCATCAGAACTGAGAAAATTTTGAGTTTCTCAAGCGTTTCTTATATCCAACTGCCATATCTCGCGAACGGATTGACCAATCCGCAAAATTTCTGTTGCATCTGAAAGTAGAAACTCGCCCGATTACAACGGTATGCGCACTTTTCCCCTAGGCCGTTCTAGTTATTCTTTTCAAGCATCAGAACTGCGCAAATTTTGAGGTTTCTCAAGCGTTTCTTACTTCCAAACTGCCATATCTCGCGAAACGGATTGACCAATCCGCAAAATTTCTGTTGCATCTGAAAGTAGAGACACGCCCGATTACAACGGTATGTGTAGTTTTCCCCTAGGCCGTTCTAGTTATTCGTTTCAAGCATCAGAACTGCGCAAATTTTGAGTTTCTCAAGCGTTTCTTACTCCAAACTGCCATATCTCGCGAACGGATTGACCAATCCGCAAAATTTCTGTTGCATCTGAAAGTAGAAACTCGCCCGATTACAACGGTATGCGCACTTTTCCCCTAGGCCGTTCCAGTTATTCGTTTCGAGCATCAGAACTGCGAAAATTTTGAATTTCTCAAGCGTTTCTTACATCCAAACTGCCATATCTCGCGAACGGATTGACCAATCCGCAAAATTTCTGTTGCATCTGAAAGTAGAAACTCGCCCGATTACATCGGTATGCGCACTTTTCCCCTAGGCCGTTCTAGTTATTCGTTTCAAGCATCAGAACTGCGCAAATTTTGAGTTTCTCAAGCGTTTCTTACCTCCAAACTGCCATATCTCGCGAACGGATTGATCAATCCGCAAAATTTCTGTTGCATCTGAAAGTAGAAACTCGCCCGATTACAACGGTATGCGCGCTTTTCCCCTAGGGCCGTTCTAGTTATTCGTGTCGAGCATCAGAACTGCGAAAATTTTGAGTTTCTCAAGCGTTTCTTTCCTCCAAACTGCCATATCTCGCGAACGGATTGACCAATCCGCAAAATTTCTGTTGCATCTGAAAGTAGAGACTCGCCCGATTACAACGGTATGTGTAGTTTTCCCCTAGGCCGTTCCAGTTATTCGTTTCGAGCATCAGAACTGCGAAAATTTTGAATTTCTCAAGCGTTTCTTACATCTAAACTGCCATATCACGCGAACGGATTGACTCGATCCGCAAAATTTCTGTTGCATCTGAAAGTAGAAACTCGCCCGATTACAACGGTATGCGCACTTTTCCCTAGGCCGTTCTAGTTATTCGTTTTCAAGCATCAGAACTGAGAAAATTTTGAGTTTCTCAAGCGTTTCTTATATCCAACACTGCCATATCTCGCGAACGGATTGACCAATCCGCAAAATTTCTGTTGCATCTGAAAGTAGAACTCGCCCGATTACAACGGTATGCGCACTTTTCCCCTAGGCCGTTCTAGTTATTCTTTTCAAGCATCAGAACTGCGCAAATTTGAGGTTCTCAAGCGTTTCTTACTTCCAAAATGCCATATCTCGCGAACGGATTGACCAATCCGCAAAATTCCTGTTGCATCTGAAAGTAGAGACACGCCCGATTACAACGGTATGTGTAGTTTCTCCCCTAGGCCGTTCTAGTTATTCGTTTCAAGCATCAGAACCTGCGCAAATTTTGAGTTTCTCAAGCGTTTCTTACCTCCAAACTGCCATATCTCGCGAACGGATTGACCAATCCGCAAATATTTCTGTTGCATCTGAAAGTAGAAACTCGCCCGATTACAACGGTATGCGCACTTTTCCCTAGGCCGTTCCAGTTATTCGTTTCGAGCATCAGAACTGCGAAAATTTTGAATTTCTCAAGCGTTTCTTACATCCAAACTGCCATATCTCGCGAACGGATTGACCAATCCGCAAAATTTCTGTTGCATCTGAAAGTAGAAACTCGCCCGATTACAACGGTGTGCGCACTTTTTCCCCTAGGCCGTTCTAGTTATTCGTTTCAAGCATCAGAACTGCGCAAATTTTGAGTTCTCAAGCGTTTCTTACCTCCAAACTGCCATATCTCGCGAACGGATTAACCAATTCGCAAAATTTCTGTTGCATCTGAAAGTAGAGACTCGCCCGATTACAACGGTATGTGTAGTTTTCCCCTAGGCCGTTCCAGTTTTTCGTTTCGAGCATCAGAACTGCGAAAATTTTGAATTTCTCAAGCGTTTCTTACATCTAAACTGCATATCACACGAACGGATTGACCGATCCGCAAAATTTCTGTTGCATCTGAAAGTAGAAACTCGCCCGATTACAACGGTATGCGCACTTTTCCCCCTAGGCCGTTCTAGTTATTCGTTTCAAGCATCAGAACTGAGAAATTTTGAGTTTCTCAAGCGTTTCTTAATCAAACTGCCATATCTCGCGAACGGATTGACCAATCCGGCAAAATTTCTGTTGCATCTGAAAGTAGAAACTCGCCCGATTACAACGGTATGCGCACTTTTCCCCTAGGCCGTTCTAGTTATTCGTTTCAAGCATCAGAACTGCCAAATTTTGAGTTTCTCAAGCGTTTCTTACCTCCAAACTGCCATATCTCGCGAACGGATTGACCAATCCGCAAAATTTCTGTTGCATCTGAAAGTAGAAACTCGCCCGATTACATCGGTATGCGCACTTTTCCCCTAGGCCGTTCTAGTTATCGTTTCAAGCATCAGAACTGCGCAAATTTTGAGTTTCTCAAGCGTTTCTTACATCCAAACTGCCATATCACGCCGAACGGATTGACCAATCCGCAAAATTTCTGTTGCATCTGAAAAATAGAAACTCGCCCGATTACAACGGTAGTGTAGTTTTCCCCTAGGCCGTTCTAGTTATTCGTTTCAAGCATCAGAACTGCGCAAATTTTGAGTTTCTCAAGCGTTTCTTACCTCCAAACTGCCATATCTCGCGAACGGATTGACCAATCCGCAAGATTTCTGTTGCATCTGAAAGTAGAGACACGCCCGATTACAACGGTATGTGTAGTTTTCCCCTAGGCCGTTCCAGTTATTCGTTTCGAGCAACAGAACTGCGAAATTTTGAATTTCTCCAGCGTTTCTTACATCCAAACTGCCATATCTCGCGAACGGATTGACCAATCCGCAAAATTTCTGTTGCATCTGAAAGTAGAAACTCGCCCGATTACAACGGTATGCGCACTTTTCCCCTAGGCCGTTCCTAGTTATTCGTTTCAAGCATCAGAACTGCGCAAATTTTGAGCTTCTCAAGCGTTTCTTACCTCCAAACTGCCATAACTCGCGAACGGATTGACCAATTCGCAAAATTTCTGTTGCATCTGAAAGTAGAGACTCGCCCGATTACAGCGGTATGTGTAGTTTTCCCCTAGGCCGTTCCAGTTATTCGTTTCGAGCATCAGAACTGCGAAAATTTTGAATTTCTCAAGCGTTTCTTACATCTAAACTGCCATATCACGCGAACGGATTGACCCGATCCGCAAAATCTTCTGTTGCATCTGAAAGTAGAAACTCGCCCGATTACAACGGTATGCGCAACTTTTCCCCTAGGCCGTTCTAGTTATTCGTTTCAAGCATCAGAACTGAGAAAATTTTGAGTTTCTCAAGCGTTTCTTATATCCAAACTGCCATATCTCGCGAACGGATTGACCAATCCGCAAAATTTCTGTTGCATCTGAAAGTAGAAACTCGCCCGATTACAACGGTATGCGCACTTTTCCCCTAGGCCGTTCTAGTTATTCTTTTCAAGCATCAGAACTGCGCAAATTTTGAGGTTCTCAAGCGTTTCTTACTTCCAAACTGCCATATCTCGCGAACGGATTGACCAATCTCGCAAAATTTCCTGTTGCATCTGAAAGTAGAGACACGCCCGATTACAACGGTATGTGTAGTTTTCCCCCTAGGCCGTTCTAGTTATTCGTTTCAAGCATCAGAACTGCGCAAATTTTGAGTTTCTCAAGCGTTTCTTACTTCCAAACTGCCATATCTCGCGAACGGATTGACCAATCCGCAAAATTTCTGTTGCATCTGAAAGTAGAAACTCGCCCGATTACAACGTATGCGCACTTTTCCCCTAGGCCGTTCCAGTTATTCGTTTCGAGCATCAGAACTGCGAAAATTTTGAATTTCTCAAGCGTTTCTTACATCCAAACTGCCATATCTCGCGAACGGATTGACCAATCCGCAAAATTTCTGTTGCATCTGAAAGCAGAAACTCGCCGATTACATCGGTATGCGCACTTTTCCCCTAGGCCGTTCTAGTTATTCGTTTCAAGCATCAGAACTGCGCAAATTTTGAGTTTCTCAAGCGGTTTCTTACCTCCAAACTGCCATATCTCGCGAACGGATTGATCAATCCGCAAAATTTCTGTTGCATCTGAAAGTAGAAACTCGCCGATTACAACGGTATGCGCGCTTTTCCCTAGGCCGTTCTAGTTATTCGTGTCGAGCATCAGAACTGCGAAAATTTTGAGTTTCTCAAGCGTTTCTTACCCTCCAAACTGCCATATCTCGCGAACGGATTGACCAATCCGCAAAATTTCTGTTGCATCTGAAAGTAGAGACTCCGCCCCGATTACAACCGGTATGTGTAGTTTTCCCCTAGGCCGTTCCAGTTATTCGTTTCGAGCCATCAGAACTGCGGAAATTATGAATTTCTCAAGCGTTTCTTACATCTAAACTGCCATATCACGCGAACGGATTGACCGATCCGCAAAATTTCTGTTGCATCTGAAAGTAGAAACTCGCCCGATTACAACGGTATGCGCCACTTTTCCCCTAGGCCGTTCTAGTTATTCGTTTCAAGCATCAGAACTGAGAAAATTTTGAGTTTCTCAAGCGTTTCTTATATCCAAACTGCCATATCTCGCGAACGGATTGACCAATCCGCAAAATTTCTGTTGCATCTGAAAGTAGAAACTCGCCCGATTACAACGGTATGCGCACTTTCTCCCTAGGCCGTTCTAGTTATTCTTTTCAAGCATCAGAACTGCGCAAATTTGAGGTTCTGAAGCGTTTCTTACTTCCAAACTGCCATATCTCGCGAACGGATTGACCAATCCGCAAAATTTCTGTTGCATCTGAAAATAGAAACTCGCCCGATTACAACGGTATGTGTAGTTTTCCCCTAGGCCGTTCTAGTTATTCGTTTCAAGCATCAGAACTGCGCAAATTTTGAGTTTCTCAAGCGTTTCTTACCTCCAAACTGCCATATCTCGCGAACGGATTGACCAATCCGCAAAATTTCTGTTGCATCTGAAAGTAGAAACTCGCCCGATTACAACGGTATGCGCACTTTTCCCCTAGGCCGTTCCAGTTATTCGTTTCGAGCATCAGAACTGCGAAAATTTTGAATTTCTCAAGCGTTTCTTACATCCAAACTGCCATATCTCGCCGAACGGATTGACCAATCCGCAAAATTTCTGTTGCATCTGAAAGTAGAAACTCGCCCGATTACAACGGTTGTGCGCAACTTTTCCCCTAGGCCGTTCTAGTTATTCGTTTCAAGCATCAGAACTGCGCAAATTTGAGTTTCTCAAGCGTTTCTTACCTCCAAACTGCCATATCTCGCGAACGGATTAACCAATTCGCAAAATTTCTGTTGCATCTGAAAGTAGAGACTCGCCCGATTACAACGGTATGTGAAGTTTTCCCCTAGGCCGTTCCAGTTTTTCGTTTCGAAGCATCAGAACTGCGAAAATTTTGAATTTCTCAAGCGTTTCTTACATCTAAACTGCCATATCACACGAACGGATTGACCGATCCGCAAAATTTCTGTTGCATCTGAAAGTAGAAACTCGCCCGATTACAACGGTATGCGCACTTTTCCCCTAGGCCGTTCTAGTTATTCGTTTCAAGCATCAGAACTGAGAAAATTTTGAGTTTTCTCAAGCGTTTCTTACTATCCAAACTGCCATATCTCGCGAACGGATTGACCAATCCGCAAAATTTTCTGTTGCATCTGAAAGTAGAAACTCGCCCGATTACAACGGTATGCGCACTTTTCCCCTAGGCCGTTCTAGTTATTCGTTTCAAGCATCAGAACTGCCGAAATTTTGAGTTTCTCAAGCGTTTCTTACCTCCAACACTGCCATATCTCGCGAACGGATTGACCAATCGCAAAATTTCTGTTGCCATCTGAAAGTAAGAAACTCGCCCGATTACATCGGTATGCGCACTTTTCCCCTAGGCCGTTCTAGTTATTCGTTTCAAGCATCAGAAACTGCGCAAATTTTGAGTTTCTCAAGCCGTTTCTTACATCCAAACTGCCATATCACGCGAACGGATTGACAATCCGCAAAATTTCTGTTGCATCTGAAAATAGAAACTCGCCCGATTACAACGGTAGGTGTAGTTTTCCCCTAGGCCGTTCTAGTTATTCGTTTCAAGCATCAGACTGCGCAAATTTTGAGTTTCTCAAGCGTTTCTTACCTCCAAACTGCCATATCTCGCGAACGGATTGACCAATCCGCAAGATTTCTGTTGCATCTGAAAGTAGAGACACGCCCGATTACAACGGTATGTGTAGTTTATCCCCTAGGCCGTTCCAGTTATTCGTTTCGAGCAACAGAACTGCGAAAATTTTGAATTTCTCCAGCGTTTCTTACATCCAAACTGCCATATCTCGCGAACGGATTGACCAATCCGCAAATTTCTGTTGCATCTGAACGTAGAAACTCGCCCGATTACAACGGTATGCTCACTTTCCCCTAGCCGTTCTAGTTATTCGTTTCAAGCATCAGAACTGCGAAAATTTTGAGTTTCCTCAAGCGTTTCTTACCTCCAAACTGCCATATCTCAGCGAACGGATTGACCAATCCGCAAAATTTCTGTTGCATCTGAAAGTAGGAACTCGCACGATTACAATGGTATGCGCACTTTGCCCCTAGGCCGTTCTAGTTATTCGTTTCAAGCATCAGAACTGCGAAATTTTGAGTTTCTCAAGCGTTTCTTTACATCCAAACTGCATATCTCGCGAACGGAATGACCAATCCGCAAAATTTCTGTTGCATCTGAAAGTAGAAGCTCGCCCGATTACAACGGTATGCTCACTTTTCCCCTAGGCCGTTCTAGTTATTCGTTTCAAGCATCAGAACTGCGAAAATTTTGAGTTTCTCAAGCGTTTCTTACCTCCAAACTGCCATATCTCGCGAACGGATTGACCAATCCGCAAAATTTCTGTTGCATCTGAAAGTAGAAACTCGCCCGATTACATCGGTATGCGCACTTTTCCCCTAGGCCGTTCTAGTTATTCGTTTCAAGCATCAGAACTGCGCAAATTTTGAGTTTCTCAAGCGTTTCTTACATCCAAACTGCCCTTATCACGCGAACGGATTGACCAATCCGCAAAATTTCTGTTGCATCTGAAAATAGAAACTCGCCGATTACAACGGTAGGTGTAGTTTTCCCCTAGGCCGTTCTAGTTATTCGTTTCAAGCATCAGAACTGCGCAAATTTTGAGTTCTCTCAAGCGTTTCTTACCTCCAAACTGCCATATCTCGCGAACGGATTGACCAATCCGCAAGATTTCCTGTTGCATCTGAAAGTAGAGACACCGCCCGATTACAACGGTATGTGTAGTTTTCCCCTAGGCCGTTCCAGTTATTCGTTTCGAGCAACAGAACTGCGAAAATTTTGAATTTCTCCAGCGTTTCTTACATCCAAACTGCCATATCTCGCGAAGGATTGACCAATCCGCAAAATTTCTGTTGCATCTGAAAGTAGAAACTCGCCCGATTACAACGGTAATGCTCACTTTTCCCCCTAGCCGTTCTAGTTATTCGTTTTCAAGCATCAGAACTGCGAAAATTTTGAGTTTCTCAAGCGTTTCTTACCTCCAAACTGCCATATCTCGCGAACGGGATTGACCAATCCGCAAAATTTCTGTTGCATCTGAAAGTAGAAACTCGCACGATACAATGGTATGCCGCACTTTGCCCCTAGGCCGTTCTTTATTCTTTAGAATCTTTACTTTTCTAATTTTCTAACTCTTTTTTATTTTATTAATCTTTTTCTTTCTTTATTTTTAGATCTAGTTATATTTCTTTTCTAGATTATAATTTTTTAATATCTAATTTAGTTTCTTAAGCTATTTTTATTCTTCCTATCTAGCTAGTATTAGCAAATTTTTCATTTATTTAAATATAAATCCTCTATTATTTTATTTACTTTTTCCTTTTTTTATTAAATTTTTATTTATATATTATTTTTATTTTATTATAACTTGAACTTCTTCTTTATTTACTCCATTTCAGTTTTCTTATTCTATAGAACTTCAATTTTAACCTTATTTCTAATTTATTATTCTTCTTAAGTTATAGTTTCTCGATTATATAAATATCACTATCTAAGATTATCATTCTTAGCTTTATTTTATCTTAGTCGTTTTTCTAGATTATACTTTTCTAATCATTTTCTGAAATTTTTTTATTTTTTAGTAATTACTTTTAATTAATTCTATTTATAGATTTAGAAATATAAATTATCTAATTTTTCTTCTTTTATATTCTTTTAATATATCTCTCTATTTATATCCTCGTTTTCTCTTTTTCTATCCTCTAGTTATTCTTTCTAGCTATCTATCTTACTAATTTTTTATTTTCATCTTTTTCTTCTTTCCTTAATTTCCTATCTCTACTTTATCTTTATAATCATTTTCTATTTTATTTAATTTTAGAATAGCTTTATAATTTCTTTTTTATAATATTTTAATAGCTACTTCTCTTTTACTTATTCTAATTTTTTAGTTTTATTTAATTTATAAATATTAAATTATAATTTCTATTAGTTTCTTGCAAGTCTTTTTATTTTCTTACCTCTTACTTCTCTTTCTCTATCTTTTTCTTATCTTTATAAGTATATTTTTTATCTATATTATTAGAATCTATACTATTTGTAGTTTCTTTTCTTATTTTTTTTATTTTTTAATATAATCTAGAATAATATTTTTTTTTTTTTATATCTTTTTGTATTCTCTATTCTTTTTTTATACTTTATTTTTATTATTTTTATCTTCGAATAACTTTTTATAATCTAGTCTTTATTATCTTTAATCTTATTTTCTTTTAGAATATTTTAGAACTCTTCATAGTTCTTTCTAGCAAGTTCTAATTTCTTTCTTTCTAATTTTTTTCTTATATTCTTCTTACTCACTTCTTATTCTTCTCTACTTTTTGTACTTATCATTCTTTTTAGTTTTTTTTTTAGTTTTTTTCTT
Organism: Ptiloglossa arizonensis; assembly: GCF_051014685.1. NCBI lineage: Eukaryota > Metazoa > Arthropoda > Insecta > Hymenoptera > Colletidae > Ptiloglossa > Ptiloglossa arizonensis. Next base: position 378,201 of record NW_027478900.1, read on the forward strand.
TTTTATTTCGTTATTTTTTTTATATTTTTCTTTAATTTTATTTTATAAATAGTATTATAGATATATTTTAGTATTTTCTTTTTATTAGATTTTTCTTTACTATTAGTCATTTAATTTTTCTTATTTCCTACTTTTATTATTTCTTTTGAACTATTATTTATTTTATTTATCTATTTTTATTCTTTTTTTATTATATACTTATAATAATTTTATTAATAGATCTACTTATATATATTATTTAATTTACTATTTTTTAGTATTTATTATTTTTATTTTAATTTAGAATTTTTTACTTTGCTTCTATATTTTTCACTTTATCTTTTATTTATTTTTTATTTATTCTTACATATTTTATTCTACTTTATAGTTAGAAAATATAATCTTAACTAAAGAACCGGCCTAGGGGCAAAAGTGCGCATACCATTGTAATCGTGCGAGTTTCTACTTTCAGATGCAACAGAAATTTTGCGGATTGGTCAATCCGTTCGCGAGATATGGCAGTTTGGAGGTAAGAAACGCTTGAGAAACTCAAAATTTTCGCAGTTCTGATGCTTGAAACGAATAACTAGAACGGCCTAGGGGAAAAGTGAGCATACCGTTGTAATCGGCGAGTTTCTACTTTCAGATGCAACAGAAATTTTGCGGATTGGTCAATCCGTTCGCGAGATATGGCAGTTTGGATGTAAGAAACGCTGGAGAAATTCAAAATTTTCGCAGTTCTGTTGCTCGAAACGAATAACTGGAACGGCCTAGGGAAAACTACACATACCGTTGTAATCGGGCGTGTCTCTACTTTCAGATGCAACAGAAATCTTGCGGATTGGTCAATCCGTTCGCGAGATATGGCAGTTTGGAGGTAAGAAACGCTTGAGAAACTCAAAATTTGCGCAGTTCTGATGCTTGAAACGAATAACTAGAACGGCCTAGGGGAAAACTACACCTACCGTTGTAATCGGGCGAGTTTCTATTTTCAGATGCAACAGAAATTTTGCGGATTGGTCAATCCGTTCGCGTGATATGGCAGTTTGGATGTAAGAAACGCTTGAGAAACTCAAAATTTGCGCAGTTCTGATGCTTGAAACGAATAACTAGAACGGCCTAGGGGAAAAGTGCGCATACCGATGTAATCGGGCGAGTTTCTACTTTCAGATGCAACAGAAATTTTGCGGATTGGTCAATCCGTTCGCGAGATATGGCAGTTTGGAGGTAAGAAACGCTTGAGAAACTCAAAATTTTCGCAGTTCTGATGCTTGAAACGAATAACTAGAACGGCCTAGGGGAAAAGTGAGCATACCGTTGTAATCGGGCGAGCTTCTACTTTCAGATGCAACAGAAATTTTGCGGATTGGTCATTCCGTTCGCGAGATATGGCAGTTTGGATGTAAGAAACGCTTGAGAAACTCAAAATTTGCGCAGTTCTGATGCTTGAAACGAATAACTAGAACGGCCTAGGGGCAAAGTGCGCATACCATTGTAATCGTGCGAGTCTCTACTTTCAGATGCAACAGAAATTTTGCGGATTGGTCAATCCGTTCGCGAGATATGGCAGTTTGGAGGTAAGAAACGCTTGAGAAACTCAAAATTTTCGCAGTTCTGATGCTTGAAACGAATAACTAGAACGGCCTAGGGGAAAAGTGAGCATACCGTTGTAATCGGGCGAGTTTCTACTTTCAGATGCAACAGAAATTTTGCGGATTGGTCAATCCGTTCGCGAGATATGGCAGTTTGGATGTAAGAAACGCTGGAGAAATTCAAAATTTTCGCAGTTCTGTTGCTCGAAACGAATAACTGGAACGGCCTAGGGGAAAACTACACATACCGTTGTAATCGGGCGTGTCTCTACTTTCAGATGCAACAGAAATCTTGCGGATTGGTCAATCCGTTCGCGAGATATGGCAGTTTGGAGGTAAGAAACGCTTGAGAAACTCAAAATTTGCGCAGTTCTGATGCTTGAAACGAATAACTAGAACGGCCTAGGGGAAAACTACACCTACCGTTGTAATCGGGCGAGTTTCTATTTTCAGATGCAACAGAAATTTTGCGGATTGGTCAATCCGTTCGCGTGATATGGCAGTTTGGATGTAAGAAACGCTTGAGAAACTCAAAATTTGCGCAGTTCTGATGCTTGAAACGAATAACTAGAACGGCCTAGGGGAAAAGTGCGCATACCGATGTAATCGGGCGAGTTTCTACTTTCAGATGCAACAGAAATTTTGCGGATTGGTCAATCCGTTCGCGAGATATGGCAGTTTGGAGGTAAGAAACGCTTGAGAAACTCAAAATTTGGCAGTTCTGATGCTTGAAACGAATAACTAGAACGGCCTAGGGGAAAAGTGCGCATACCGTTGTAATCGGGCGAGTTTCTACTTTCAGATGCAACAGAAATTTTGCGGATTGGTCAATCCGTTCGCGAGATATGGCAGTTTGGATATAAGAAACGCTTGAGAAACTCAAAATTTTCTCAGTTCTGATGCTTGAAACGAATAACTAGAACGGCCTAGGGGAAAAGTGCGCATACCGTTGTAATCGGGCGAGTTTCTACTTTCAGATGCAACAGAAATTTTGCGGATCGGTCAATCCGTTCGTGTGATATGGCAGTTTAGATGTAAGAAACGCTTGAGAAATTCAAAATTTTCGCAGTTCTGATGCTCGAAACGAAAAACTGGAACGGCCTAGGGGAAAACTACACATACCGTTGTAATCGGGCGAGTCTCTACTTTCAGATGCAACAGAAATTTTGCGAATTGGTTAATCCGTTCGCGAGATATGGCAGTTTGGAGGTAAGAAACGCTTGAGAAACTCAAAATTTGCGCAGTTCTGATGCTTGAAACGAATAACTAGAACGGCCTAGGGGAAAAGTGCGCACACCGTTGTAATCGGGCGAGTTTCTACTTTCAGATGCAACAGAAATTTTGCGGATTGGTCAATCCGTTCGCGAGATATGGCAGTTTGGATGTAAGAAACGCTTGAGAAATTCAAAATTTTCGCAGTTCTGATGCTCGAAACGAATAACTGGAACGGCCTAGGGGAAAAGTGCGCATACCGTTGTAATCGGGCGAGTTTCTACTTTCAGATGCAACAGAAATTTTGCGGATTGGTCAATCCGTTCGCGAGATATGGCAGTTTGGAGGTAAGAAACGCTTGAGAAACTCAAAATTTGCGCAGTTCTGATGCTTGAAACGAATAACTAGAACGGCCTAGGGGAAAACTACACATACCGTTGTAATCGGGCGAGTTTCTATTTTCAGATGCAACAGAAATTTTGCGGATTGGTCAATCCGTTCGCGAGATATGGCAGTTTGGAAGTAAGAAACGCTTCAGAACCTCAAAATTTGCGCAGTTCTGATGCTTGAAAAGAATAACTAGAACGGCCTAGGGGAAAAGTGCGCATACCGTTGTAATCGGGCGAGTTTCTACTTTCAGATGCAACAGAAATTTTGCGGATTGGTCAATCCGTTCGCGAGATATGGCAGTTTGGATATAAGAAACGCTTGAGAAACTCAAAATTTTCTCAGTTCTGATGCTTGAAACGAATAACTAGAACGGCCTAGGGGAAAAGTGCGCATACCGTTGTAATCGGGCGAGTTTCTACTTTCAGATGCAACAGAAATTTTGCGGATCGGTCAATCCGTTCGCGTGATATGGCAGTTTAGATGTAAGAAACGCTTGAGAAATTCAAAATTTCCGCAGTTCTGATGCTCGAAACGAATAACTGGAACGGCCTAGGGGAAAACTACACATACCGTTGTAATCGGGCGAGTCTCTACTTTCAGATGCAACAGAAATTTTGCGGATTGGTCAATCCGTTCGCGAGATATGGCAGTTTGGAGGTAAGAAACGCTTGAGAAACTCAAAATTTTCGCAGTTCTGATGCTCGACACGAATAACTAGAACGGCCTAGGGGAAAAGCGCGCATACCGTTGTAATCGGGCGAGTTTCTACTTTCAGATGCAACAGAAATTTTGCGGATTGATCAATCCGTTCGCGAGATATGGCAGTTTGGAGGTAAGAAACGCTTGAGAAACTCAAAATTTGCGCAGTTCTGATGCTTGAAACGAATAACTAGAACGGCCTAGGGGAAAAGTGCGCATACCGATGTAATCGGGCGAGTTTCTGCTTTCAGATGCAACAGAAATTTTGCGGATTGGTCAATCCGTTCGCGAGATATGGCAGTTTGGATGTAAGAAACGCTTGAGAAATTCAAAATTTTCGCAGTTCTGATGCTCGAAACGAATAACTGGAACGGCCTAGGGGAAAAGTGCGCATACCGTTGTAATCGGGCGAGTTTCTACTTTCAGATGCAACAGAAATTTTGCGGATTGGTCAATCCGTTCGCGAGATATGGCAGTTTGGAAGTAAGAAACGCTTGAGAAACTCAAAATTTGCGCAGTTCTGATGCTTGAAACGAATAACTAGAACGGCCTAGGGGAAAACTACACATACCGTTGTAATCGGGCGTGTCTCTACTTTCAGATGCAACAGAAATTTTGCGGATTGGTCAATCCGTTCGCGAGATATGGCAGTTTGGAAGTAAGAAACGCTTGAGAACCTCAAAATTTGCGCAGTTCTGATGCTTGAAAAGAATAACTAGAACGGCCTAGGGGAAAAGTGCGCATACCGTTGTAATCGGGCGAGTTTCTACTTTCAGATGCAACAGAAATTTTGCGGATTGGTCAATCCGTTCGCGAGATATGGCAGTTTGGATATAAGAAACGCTTGAGAAACTCAAAATTTTCTCAGTTCTGATGCTTGAAACGAATAACTAGAACGGCCTAGGGGAAAAGTGCGCATACCGTTGTAATCGGGCGAGTTTCTACTTTCAGATGCAACAGAAATTTTGCGGATCGGTCAATCCGTTCGCGTGATATGGCAGTTTAGATGTAAGAAACGCTTGAGAAATTCAAAATTTTCGCAGTTCTGATGCTCGAAACGAATAACTGGAACGGCCTAGGGGAAAACTACACATACCGCTGTAATCGGGCGAGTCTCTACTTTCAGATGCAACAGAAATTTTGCGAATTGGTCAATCCGTTCGCGAGTTATGGCAGTTTGGAGGTAAGAAACGCTTGAGAAGCTCAAAATTTGCGCAGTTCTGATGCTTGAAACGAATAACTAGAACGGCCTAGGGGAAAAGTGCGCATACCGTTGTAATCGGGCGAGTTTCTACTTTCAGATGCAACAGAAATTTTGCGGATTGGTCAATCCGTTCGCGAGATATGGCAGTTTGGATGTAAGAAACGCTGGAGAAATTCAAAATTTTCGCAGTTCTGTTGCTCGAAACGAATAACTGGAACGGCCTAGGGGAAAACTACACATACCGTTGTAATCGGGCGTGTCTCTACTTTCAGATGCAACAGAAATCTTGCGGATTGGTCAATCCGTTCGCGAGATATGGCAGTTTGGAGGTAAGAAACGCTTGAGAAACTCAAAATTTGCGCAGTTCTGATGCTTGAAACGAATAACTAGAACGGCCTAGGGGAAAACTACACCTACCGTTGTAATCGGGCGAGTTTCTATTTTCAGATGCAACAGAAATTTTGCGGATTGGTCAATCCGTTCGCGTGATATGGCAGTTTGGATGTAAGAAACGCTTGAGAAACTCAAAATTTGCGCAGTTCTGATGCTTGAAACGAATAACTAGAACGGCCTAGGGGAAAAGTGCGCATACCGATGTAATCGGGCGAGTTTCTACTTTCAGATGCAACAGAAATTTTGCGGATTGGTCAATCCGTTCGCGAGATATGGCAGTTTGGAGGTAAGAAACGCTTGAGAAACTCAAAATTTGGCAGTTCTGATGCTTGAAACGAATAACTAGAACGGCCTAGGGGAAAAGTGCGCATACCGTTGTAATCGGGCGAGTTTCTACTTTCAGATGCAACAGAAATTTTGCGGATTGGTCAATCCGTTCGCGAGATATGGCAGTTTGGATATAAGAAACGCTTGAGAAACTCAAAATTTTCTCAGTTCTGATGCTTGAAACGAATAACTAGAACGGCCTAGGGGAAAAGTGCGCATACCGTTGTAATCGGGCGAGTTTCTACTTTCAGATGCAACAGAAATTTTGCGGATCGGTCAATCCGTTCGTGTGATATGGCAGTTTAGATGTAAGAAACGCTTGAGAAATTCAAAATTTTCGCAGTTCTGATGCTCGAAACGAAAAACTGGAACGGCCTAGGGGAAAACTACACATACCGTTGTAATCGGGCGAGTCTCTACTTTCAGATGCAACAGAAATTTTGCGAATTGGTTAATCCGTTCGCGAGATATGGCAGTTTGGAGGTAAGAAACGCTTGAGAAACTCAAAATTTGCGCAGTTCTGATGCTTGAAACGAATAACTAGAACGGCCTAGGGGAAAAGTGCGCACACCGTTGTAATCGGGCGAGTTTCTACTTTCAGATGCAACAGAAATTTTGCGGATTGGTCAATCCGTTCGCGAGATATGGCAGTTTGGATGTAAGAAACGCTTGAGAAATTCAAAATTTTCGCAGTTCTGATGCTCGAAACGAATAACTGGAACGGCCTAGGGGAAAAGTGCGCATACCGTTGTAATCGGGCGAGTTTCTACTTTCAGATGCAACAGAAATTTTGCGGATTGGTCAATCCGTTCGCGAGATATGGCAGTTTGGAGGTAAGAAACGCTTGAGAAACTCAAAATTTGCGCAGTTCTGATGCTTGAAACGAATAACTAGAACGGCCTAGGGGAAAACTACACATACCGTTGTAATCGGGCGTGTCTCTACTTTCAGATGCAACAGGAATTTTGCGGATTGGTCAATCCGTTCGCGAGATATGGCAGTTTGGAAGTAAGAAACGCTTGAGAACCTCAAAATTTGCGCAGTTCTGATGCTTGAAAAGAATAACTAGAACGGCCTAGGGGAAAAGTGCGCATACCGTTGTAATCGGGCGAGTTTCTACTTTCAGATGCAACAGAAATTTTGCGGATTGGTCAATCCGTTCGCGAGATATGGCAGTTTGGATATAAGAAACGCTTGAGAAACTCAAAATTTTCTCAGTTCTGATGCTTGAAACGAATAACTAGAACGGCCTAGGGGAAAAGTGCGCATACCGTTGTAATCGGGCGAGTTTCTACTTTCAGATGCAACAGAAATTTTGCGGATCGGTCAATCCGTTCGCGTGATATGGCAGTTTAGATGTAAGAAACGCTTGAGAAATTCAAAATTTTCGCAGTTCTGATGCTCGAAACGAATAACTGGAACGGCCTAGGGGAAAACTACACATACCGTTGTAATCGGGCGAGTCTCTACTTTCAGATGCAACAGAAATTTTGCGGATTGGTCAATCCGTTCGCGAGATATGGCAGTTTGGAGGAAAGAAACGCTTGAGAAACTCAAAATTTTCGCAGTTCTGATGCTCGACACGAATAACTAGAACGGCCTAGGGGAAAAGCGCGCATACCGTTGTAATCGGGCGAGTTTCTACTTTCAGATGCAACAGAAATTTTGCGGATTGATCAATCCGTTCGCGAGATATGGCAGTTTGGAGGTAAGAAACGCTTGAGAAACTCAAAATTTGCGCAGTTCTGATGCTTGAAACGAATAACTAGAACGGCCTAGGGGAAAAGTGCGCATACCGATGTAATCGGGCGAGTTTCTACTTTCAGATGCAACAGAAATTTTGCGGATTGGTCAATCCGTTCGCGAGATATGGCAGTTTGGATGTAAGAAACGCTTGAGAAATTCAAAATTTTCGCAGTTCTGATGCTCGAAACGAATAACTGGAACGGCCTAGGGGAAAAGTGCGCATACCGTTGTAATCGGGCGAGTTTCTACTTTCAGATGCAACAGAAATTTTGCGGATTGGTCAATCCGTTCGCGAGATATGGCAGTTTGGAGGTAAGAAACGCTTGAGAAACTCAAAATTTGCGCAGTTCTGATGCTTGAAACGAATAACTAGAACGGCCTAGGGGAAAACTACACATACCGTTGTAATCGGGCGTGTCTCTACTTTCAGATGCAACAGAAATTTTGCGGATTGGTCAATCCGTTCGCGAGATATGGCAGTTTGGAAGTAAGAAACGCTTGAGAACCTCAAAATTTGCGCAGTTCTGATGCTTGAAAAGAATAACTAGAACGGCCTAGGGGAAAAGTGCGCATACCGTTGTAATCGGGCGAGTTTCTACTTTCAGATGCAACAGAAATTTTGCGGATTGGTCAATCCGTTCGCGAGATATGGCAGTTTGGATATAAGAAACGCTTGAGAAACTCAAAATTTTCTCAGTTCTGATGCTTGAAACGAATAACTAGAACGGCCTAGGGGAAAAGTGCGCATACCGTTGTAATCGGGCGAGTTTCTACTTTCAGATGCAACAGAAATTTTGCGGATCGGTCAATCCGTTCGCGTGATATGGCAGTTTAGATGTAAGAAACGCTTGAGAAATTCAAAATTTTCGCAGTTCTGATGCTCGAAACGAATAACTGGAACGGCCTAGGGGAAAACTACACATACCGTTGTAATCGGGCGAGTCTCTACTTTCAGATGCAACAGAAATTTTGCGGATTGGTCAATCCGTTCGCGAGATATGGCAGTTTGGAGGAAAGAAACGCTTGAGAAACTCAAAATTTTCGCAGTTCTGATGCTCGACACGAATAACTAGAACGGCCTAGGGGAAAAGCGCGCATACCGTTGTAATCGGGCGAGTTTCTACTTTCAGATGCAACAGAAATTTTGCGGATTGATCAATCCGTTCGCGAGATATGGCAGTTTGGAGGTAAGAAACGCTTGAGAAACTCAAAATTTGCGCAGTTCTGATGCTTGAAACGAATAACTAGAACGGCCTAGGGGAAAAGTGCGCATACCGATGTAATCGGGCGAGTTTCTACTTTCAGATGCAACAGAAATTTTGCGGATTGGTCAATCCGTTCGCGAGATATGGCAGTTTGGATGTAAGAAACGCTTGAGAAATTCAAAATTTTCGCAGTTCTGATGCTCGAAACGAATAACTGGAACGGCCTAGGGGAAAAGTGCGCATACCGTTGTAATCGGGCGAGTTTCTACTTTCAGATGCAACAGAAATTTTGCGGATTGGTCAATCCGTTCGCGAGATATGGCAGTTTGGAGGTAAGAAACGCTTGAGAAACTCAAAATTTGCGCAGTTCTGATGCTTGAAACGAATAACTAGAACGGCCTAGGGGAAAACTACACATACCGTTGTAATCGGGCGTGTCTCTACTTTCAGATGCAACAGAAATTTTGCGGATTGGTCAATCCGTTCGCGAGATATGGCAGTTTGGAAGTAAGAAACGCTTGAGAACCTCAAAATTTGCGCAGTTCTGATGCTTGAAAAGAATAACTAGAACGGCCTAGGGGAAAAGTGCGCATACCGTTGTAATCGGGCGAGTTTCTACTTTCAGATGCAACAGAAATTTTGCGGATTGGTCAATCCGTTCGCGAGATATGGCAGTTTGGATATAAGAAACGCTTGAGAAACTCAAAATTTTCTCAGTTCTGATGCTTGAAACGAATAACTAGAACGGCCTAGGGGAAAAGTGCGCATACCGTTGTAATCGGGCGAGTTTCTACTTTCAGATGCAACAGAAATTTTGCGGATCGGTCAATCCGTTCGCGTGATATGGCAGTTTAGATGTAAGAAACGCTTGAGAAATTCAAAATTTTCGCAGTTCTGATGCTCGAAACGAATAACTGGAACGGCCTAGGGGAAAACTACACATACCGCTGTAATCGGGCGAGTCTCTACTTTCAGATGCAACAGAAATTTTGCGAATTGGTCAATCCGTTCGCGAGTTATGGCAGTTTGGAGGTAAGAAACGCTTGAGAAACTCAAAATTTGCGCAGTTCTGATGCTTGAAAAGAATAACTAGAACGGCCTAGGGGAAAAGTGCGCATACCCTTGTAATCGGGCGAGTTTCTACTTTCAGATGCAACAGAAATTTTGCGGATTGGTCAATCCGTTCGCGAGATATGGCAGTTTGGATGTAAGAAACGCTTGAGAAGCTCAAAATTTGCGCAGTTCTGATGCTTGAAACGAATAACTAGAACGGCCTAGGGGAAAAGTGCGCATACCGTTGTAATCGGGCGAGTTTCTACTTTCAGATGCAACAGAAATTTTGCGGATTGGTCAATCCGTTCGCGAGATATGGCAGTTTGGATGTAAGAGACGCTTGAGAAATTCAAAATTTTCGCAGTTCTGATGCTCGAAACGAATAACTGGGACGGCCTAGGGGAAAACTACACATACCGTTGTAATCGGGCGTGTCTCTACTTTCAGATGCAACAGAAATTTTGCGGATTGGTCAATCCGTTCGCGAGATATGGCAGTTTGGAGGTAAGAAACGCTTGAGAACCTCAAAATTTGCGCAGTTCTGATGCTTGAAAAGAATAACCAGAACGGCCTAGGGGAAAAGTGCGCATACCATTGTAATCGTGCGAGTTTCTACTTTCAGATGCAACAGAAATTTTGCGGATTGGTCAATCCGTTCGCGAGATATGGCAGTTTGGAGGTAAGAAACGCTTGAGAAACTCAAAATTTTCGCAGTTCTGATGCTTGAAACGAATAACTAGAACGGCCTAGGGGAAAAGTGCGCATACCGTTGTAATCGGGCGAGTTTCTACTTTCAGATGCAACAGAAATTTTGCGGATTGGTCAATCCGTTCGCGAGATATGGCAGTTTGGATGTAAGAAACGCTGGAGAAATTCAAAATTTTCGCAGTTCTGTTGCTCGAAACGAATAACTGGAACGGCCTAGGGGAAAACTACACATACCGTTGTAATCGGGCGTGTCTCTACATTCAGATGCAACAGAAATTTTGCGGATTGGTCAATCCGTTCGCGAGAAATGGCAATTTTGAGGAAAGAAACGCTTGAGAACCTCAAAATTTGCGCAGTTCTGATGCTTGAAACGAATAACTAGAACGGCCTAGGGGAAAACTACACCTACCGTTGTAATCGGGCGAGTTTCTATTTTCAGATGCAACAGAAATTTTGCGGATTGGTCAATCTGTTCGCGGGATATGGCAGTTTGGATGTAAGAAACGCTTGAGAAACTCAAAATTTGCGCAGTTCTGATGCTTGAAACGAATAACTAGAACGGCCTAGGGGAAAAGTGCGCATACCGATGTAATCGGGCGAGTTTCTACTTTCAGATGCAACAGAAATTTTGCGGATTGGTCAATCCGTTCGCGAGATATGGCAGTTTGGAGGTAAGAAACGCTTGAGAAACACAAAATTTGCGCAGTTCTGATGCTTGAAACGAATAACTAGAACGGCCTAGGGGAAAAGTGCGCATACCGTTGTAATCGGGCGAGTTTCTACTTTCAGATGCAACAGAAATTTTGCGGATTGGTCAATCCGTTCGCGAGATATGGCAGTTTGGATATAAGAAACGCTTGAGAAACTCAAAATTTTCTCAGTTCTGATGCTTGAAACGAATAACTAGAACGGCCTAGGGGGAAAACTACACATACCGTTGTAATCGAGGCGAGTCTCTACTTTCAGATGCAACAGAAATCTTGCGGATTGGTCAATCCGTTCGCGAGATATGGCAGTTTGGAGGTAAGAAACGCTTGAGAAACTCAAATTTGCGCAGTTCTGATGCTTGAAACGAATAACTAGAACGGCCTAAGGAAAACTACACCTACCGTTGTAATCGGGCGAGTTTCTATTTTCAGATGCAACAGAAATTTTGCGGATTGGTCAATCTGTTCGCGGGATATGGCAGTTTGGATGTAAGAAACGCTTGAGAAACTCAAAATTTGCGCAGTTCTGATGCTTGAAACGAATAACTAGAACGGCCTAGGGGAAAAGTGCGCATACCGATGTAATCGGGCGAGTTTCTACTTTCAGATGCAACAGAAATTTTGCGGATTGGTCAATCCGTTCGCGAGATATGGCAGTTTGGAGGTAAGAAACGCTTGAGAAACTCAAAATTTGGCAGTTCTGATGCTTGAAACGAATAACTAGAACGGCCTAGGGGAAAAGTGCGCATACCGTTGTAATCGGGCGAGTTTCTACTTTCAGATGCAACAGAAATTTTGCGATTGGTCAATCCGTTCGCGAGATATGCAGTTTGGAAATAAGAAACGCTTGAGAAACTCAAAATTTTCTCAGTTCTGATGCTTGAAACGAATAACTGGAACGGCCTAGGGGAAAACTACACATACCGTTGTAATCGGGCGAGTCTCTACTTTCAGATGCAACAGAAATTTGCGAATTGGTCAATCCGTTCGCGAGATATGGCAGTTTGGATGAAAGAAACGCTTGAGAAATTCAAAATTTTCGCAGTACTGATGCTCGAAACGAATAACTGGAACGGCCTAGGGGAAAACTACACATACCGTTGTAATCGGGCGTGTCTCTACTTTCAGATGCAACAGAAATTTTGCGATTGGTCAATCCGTTCGCGAGATATGGCAGTTTGGAGGTAAGAAACGCTTGAGAACCTCAAAATTTGCGCAGTTCTGATGCTTGAAAAGAATAACTAGAACGGCCTAGGGCAAAAGTGCGCATACCGTTGTAATCGGGCGAGTTTCTGCTTTCAGATGCAACAGAAATTTTGCGGATCGGTCAATCCGTTCGCGTGATATGGCAGTTTGGAGGTAAGAAACGCTTGAGAAACTCAAATTTTCGCAGGTTCTGATGCTCGACACGAATAACTAGAACGGCCTAGGGGAAAAGCGCGCATACCGTTGTAATCGGGCGAGTTTCTACTTTCAGATGCAACAGAAATTTTGCGGATCGGTCAATCCGTTCGCGAGATATGGCAGTTTGGATGTAAGAAACGCTTGAGAAACTCAAAATTTTCGCAGTTCTGATGCTCGAAACGAATAACTGGAACGGCCTAGGGGAAAAACTACACATACCGTTGTAATCGGGCGAGTCTCTACTTTCAGATGCAACAGAAATTTTGCGGATTGTCAATCCGTTCGCGATATATGGCAGTTTGGAGGTAAGAAACGCTTGAGAAACTCAAAATTTTCGCAGTTCTGATGCTCGACACGAAATAACTAGAACGGCTAGGGGAAAAGCGCGCATACCGTTGTAATCGGGCGAGTTTCTACTTTCAGATGCAACAGAAATTTGCGGATTGATCAATCCGTTCGCGAGATATGGCAGTTTGGAGGTAAGAAACGCTTGAGAAACTCAAAATTTTCGCAGTTCTGATGCTCGAAACGAGTAACTTGAACGGCCTAGGGGAAAAGTACGCATACCGTTGTAATCGGGCGAGATTCTACTTTCAGATGCAACAGAAATTTTGCGGATTGGTCAATCCGTTCGCGAGATATGGCAGTTTGGATGTAAGAAACGCTTTGAGAAACTCAAAATTTGAGCAGTTCTGATGCTCGAAACGAATAACTAGAACGGCCTAGGGGAAAAGCGCGCATACCGTTGTAATCGGGCGAGTTTTCTACTTCTCAGATGCAACAGAAATTTTGCGGATTGATCAATCCGTCGCGAGATTATGGCAGTTTGGAGGTAAGAAACGCTTGAGAAACTCAAAATTTTCGCAGTTCTGATGCTCGAAACGAATAACTCGAACGGCCTAGGGGAAAAGTGCGCATACCGTTGTAATCGGGCGAGTTTCTACTTTCAGATTGCAACAGAAATTTTGCGGATTTGGTCAATCCGTTCGCGAGATATGGCAGTTTGGATGTAAGAAACGCTTGAGAAACTCAAAATTTTCGCAGTTCTGATGCTTGAAACGAATAACTAGAACGGCCTAGGGGAAAAGTGCGCATACCGTTGTAATCGGGCGAGTTTCTACTTTCAGATGCAACAGAAATTTTGGCGGATCGGTCAATCCGTTCGCGAGATATGGCAGTTTGGATATAAGGAAACGCTGAGAAACTCAAAATTTTCGCAGTTCTGATGCTTGAAAACGAATAACTAGAACGGCCTAGAGGAAAAGTGCGCCTAACGTTGTAATCGGGCGAGTTTCTACTTCAGATGCAACAGAAATTTTGCGGATTGTTCAATCCGTTCGCGAGATATGACAGTTTGGAGGTAAGAAACACTTGAGAAACTCAAAATTTGCGCAGTTCTGATGCTTGAAACGAATAACTAGAACGGCCTAGGGGAAAACTACACCTACCGTTGTAATCGGCGTGTTTCTACCTTTCAGATGCAACAGAAATTTTGCGGATTGGTCAATCTGTTCGCGGGATATGGCAGTTTGGATGTAAGAAACGCTTGAGAAACTCAAAATTTGCGCAGATCTGATGCTTGAAATGAATAACTAGAACGGCCTAGGGGAAAAAGTGCGCATACCGTTGTAATCGGGCGAGTTTCTACTTTCAGATGCAACAGAAATTTTGCGGATTGGTCAATCCGTTCGCGAGATATGGCAGTTTGAAGGTAAGAAACGCCTGAGAAACTCAAAATTTGCGCAGTTCTGATGCTTGAAACGAATAACTAGAACGGCCTAGGGGAAAAGTGCGCATACCGTTGTAATCGGGCGAGTATCTACTTTCAGATGCAACAGAAATTTTGCGGATTGGTCAATCGTTCGCGAGATATGGCAGTTTGGATATAAGAAACGCTTGAGAAACTCAAAATTTTCTCAGTTCTGATGCTTTGAAAACGAATAACTAGAACGGCTAGGGGAAAACTACACCTACCGTTGTAATCGGGCGAGTTTCTACTTTCAGATGCAACAGAAATTTTGCGGATCGGTCAATCCGTTCGCGTGATATGCAGTTTAGATGTAAGAAACGCTTGAGAAATTCAAATTTTCGCAGTTCTGATGCTCGAAACGAATAACTGGAACGGCCTAGGGAAAAAACTAAACATACCGTTGTAATCGGGCGAGTTTCTACTTTCAGATTGCAACAGAAATTTTGCGGATTGGTCAATCCGTTCGCGAGATATGTCAGTTTGGATGTAAGAAACACTTGAGAAATTCAAAATTTTCGCAGTTCTGATGCTCGAAACGAATAACTGGAAAGGCCTAGGGGAAAACTACACATACCGTTGTAATCGGGCGAGTTTCTATTTTCAGATCGC